>NW_025961921.1:0-50292 GCF_023159225.1 Perognathus longimembris pacificus | reverse complement strand
CTGCACTTACGAAGGGGGTAGGCAGCAGTATATCAGGGAGTAAACCTTCTGAGAATAAAAACAGCTGGAACTTGTTAAGGTAATTACACAGGGGAAAGGATAAGGCACTGGGAACTCCTCAGAAGAATCTGATTTGTGGTGAGGGGAGAGAGATAAAAGCTCATATAGGAACGACATGAACATGCTGCTTAGGTAGCTGTTTATCAGTAAATATCTCCACTGAGATTAAGAAAAGCAGTAGCTTAATAAATTTAGTACTTCCTGCTATGGATACTGTACTGGTAACTTCCCAAAAGAATCTGGATTGTGGTGAGGGAACAGAGGGAAAAGCTCATTTAGGACCTGCACTTACGAAGGGGGTAGGCAGCTGTATATCAGGGAGTAAACCTTCTGAGAATAAAAACAGCTGGAGCTTGTTAAGGTAATTACGCAGGGGAAAGGATAATGTACTGGGAACTCCTCAGAAGAATCTGATTTGTGGGGAGGGGAGAGAGATAAAAGCGCATTTAGGAACGATATGAACATGCTGCGTAGGTAGCTGTTTATCAGTAAATATCTCCACTGAGATAAAGAAAAGCAGTAGCTTAATAAATTAAGTACTTCCTGGTATGGTTACTGTACTGGTAACTCCCCAAAAGAGTCTGGATTGTGGTGAGGGAACAGAGAAAAAAGCTCATTTAGGACTTGCACTTACGAAGGGGGTAGGCAGCTGTATATCAGGGAGTAAACCTTCTGAGAATAAAAACAGCTGGAGCTTGTTAAGGTAATTACACAGGGGAAAGGATAATGTACTGGGAACTCCTCAGAAGAATCTGATTTGTGGTGAAGGGAGAGAGATAAAAGCTCATTTAGGAACGACATGAACATGCTGCGTAGGTAGCTGTTTATCAGTAAATATCTCCACTGAGATTAAGAAAAGCAGTAGCTTAATAAATTAAGTACTTCCTGGTATGGTTACTGCACTGGTAACTCCCCAAAAGAATCTGGATTGTGGTGAGGGAACAGAGAAAAAAGCTCATTTAGGACCTGCACTTAGGAAGGGGGTAGGAAGCTGTATATCAGGGAGTAAACCTTCTCAGAATAAAAACAGGTGGAGCTTGTTAAGGTAATTACACAGGGGAAAGGATAATGTACTGGGAACTCCTCAGAAGAATCTGATTTGTGGTGAGGGCAGAGAGATAAAAGCTCATTTAGGAACGACATGAACATGCTGCGTAGGTAGCGGTTTATCAGTAAATATCTCCACTGAGGTTAAGAAAAGCAGTAGCTTAATAAATTAAGTACTTCCTGGTATGGTTACTGTACTGGCAACTCCCCAAAAGAGTCTGGATTGTGGTGAGGGAACAGAGAAAAAAGCTCATTTAGGAATTGCACTTACGAAGGGGGTAGGCAGCTGTATATCAGGGAGTAAAAGTTCTGAGAATAAAAACAGCTGGAGCTTGTTAAGGTAATTACACAGGGGAAAGGATAATGTACTGGGAACTCCTCAGAAGAATCTGATTTGTGGTGAGGGGAGAGAGATAAATGCTCATTTAGGAACGACATGAACATGCTGCGTAGGTAGCTGTTTATCAGTAAATATCTCCACTGAGATTAAGAAAAGCAGTAGCTTAATAAATTAAGTACTTCCTTGTATGGTTTCTGTACTGGTAACTCCCCAAAAGAATCCTGATTGTGGTGAGGGAACAGAGAAAAAAGCTCATTTAGGACCTGCACTTACGTAGGGGGTAGGCAGCTGTATATCAGGGAGTAAACCTTCTGAGAATAAAAACAGCTGGAGCTTGTTAAGGTAATTACACAGGGGAAAGGATAATGTACTGGGAACTCCTCAGAAGAATCTGATTTGTGGTGAGGGGAGAGAGATAAAAGCTCATTTAGGAACAACATGAACATGCTGCGTAGGTAACTGTTTATCAGTAAATATCTCCAGTGAAATTAAGAAAAGAAGTAGCTTAATAAATTAAGTACTTCCTGGTATGGTTACTGTACTGGTAACTCCCCAAAAGAATCTGGATTGTGTTGAGGGAACAGAGAAAAAAGCTCATTTAGGACCTGCACTTACGAAGGGGGTAGGCAGCTGTATATCAGGGAGTAATCCTTCTGAGAATAAAAACAGCTGGAGCTTGTTAAGGTAATTACACAGGGGAACGGATAATGTACTGGGAACTCCTCAGAAGAATCTGATTTGTGGTGACGGGAGAGAGATAAAAGCTCATTTAGGAACGACAAGAACATGCTGCGTAGGTAGCTGTTTATCAGTAAATATCTCCAATGAGATTAAGAAAAGCAGTAGCTTAATAAATTAAGTACTTCCTGGTATGGTTACTGTACTGGTAACTCCCCAAAAGAATCTGGATTGTGGTGAGGGAACAGAGAAAAAAGCTCATTAAGGACCTGCACTTACGAAGGGGGTAGGCAGCTGTATATCAGGGAGTAAACCTTCTGAGAATAAACACAGCTGGAGCTTGTTAAGGTAATTACACAGGGGAAAGGATAATGTACTGGGAACTCCTCAGAAGAATCTGATTTGTTGTGAGGGCAGAGAGATAAAAGCTCATTTAGGAACGACATGAACATGCTGCGCAGGTAGCGGTTTATCAGTAAATATATCCACTGAGATTAAGAATAGCAGTAGCTTAATAAATTAAGTACTTTCTGGTATGGTTACTGTACTGGTAACTCACCAAAAGAATCTGGATTGTGGTGAGGGAACAGAGAAAAAAGCTCATTTAGGACCTGCACTTACGAAGGGGGTAGGCAGCTGTATATCAGGGAGTAAACCTTCTGAGAATAAAAACAGCTGGAGCTTGTTAAGGTAATTACACAGGGGAAGGGATAATGTACTGGGAACTCCTCAGAAGAATCTGATTTGTGGTGAGGGGAGAGAGATAAAAGCTCATTTATGAACGACATGAACATGCTGCGTAGGTAGCTGTTTATCAGTAAATATCTCCACTGAGATTAAGAAAAGCAGTAGCTTAATAAATTAAGTCCTTCCTGGTATGGTTACTGCACTGGTAACTCCCCAAAAGAATCTGGATTGTGGTGAGGGAACAGAGAAAAAAGCTCATTTAGGACCTGCACTTACGAAGGGGGTAGGCAGCTGTATATCAGGGAGTAAACCTTCTCAGAATAAAAACAGGTGGAGCTTGTTAAGGTAATTACACAGGGGAAAGGATAATGTACTGGGAACTCCTCAGAAGAATCTGATTTGTGGTGAGGGCAGAGAGATAAAAGCTCATTTAGGAACGACATGAACATGCTGCGTAGGTAGCGGTTTATCAGTAAATATCTCCACTGAGATTAAGAAAAGCAGTAGCTTAATAAATTAAGTACTTCCTGGTATGGTTACTGTACTGGTAACTCCCCAAAAGAGTCTGGATTGTGGTGAAGGAACAGAGAAAAAAGCTCATTTAGGAATTGCACTTACGAAGGGGGTAGGCAGCTGTATATCAGGGAGTAAACGTTCTGAGAATAAAAACAGCTGGAGCTTGTTAAGGTAATTACACAGGGGAAAGGATAATGTACTGGGAACTCCTCAGAAGAATCTGATTTGTGGTGAGGGGAGAGAGATAAATGCTCATTTAGGAACGACATGAAGATGCTGCGTAGGTAGCTGTTTATCAGTAAATATCTCCACTGAGATTAAGAAAAGCAGTAGCTTAATAAACTAAGTACTTCCTGGTATGGTTACTGTACTGGTAACTCCCCAAAAGAATCTGGATTGTGGTGAGGGAACAGAGAAAAAAGCTCATTTAAGACCTGCACTTACGAAGGGGTTAGGCAGCTGTATATCAGGGAGTAAACCTTCTGAGAATAAAAACAGCTGGAGCTTGTTAAGGTAATTACACAGGGGAAAGGAAAATGTACTGGGAACTCCTCAGAAGAATCTGATTTGTGGTGAGGGGAGAGAGATAAAAGCTCATTTAGGAACGAAATGAACATGCTGCGTAGGTAGCTATTTATCAGTAAATATCTCCACTGAGATTAAGAAAAGCAGTAGCTTAATAAATTAAGTACTTCCTTGTATGGTTTCTGTACTGGTAACTCCCCAAAAGAATCCTGATTGTGGTGAGGGAACAGAGAAAAAAGCTCATTTAGGACCTGCACTTACGTAGGGGGTAGGCAGCTGTATATCAGGGAGTAAACCTTCTGAGAATAAAAACAGCTGGAGCTTGTTAAGCTAATTACACAGGGGAAAGGATAATGTACTGGGAACTCCTCAGAAGAATCTGATTTGTGGTGAGGGGAGAGAGATAAATGCTCATTTAGGAACGACATGAACATGCTGCGTAGGTAGCTGTTTATCAGTAAATATCTCCACTGAGATTAAGAAAAGCAGTAGCTTAAGAAATTAAGTACTTCCTGGTATGGTTACTCTACTGGTAACTCCCCAAAAGAATCTGGATTTTGGTGAGGGAACAGAGAAAAAAGCTCATTTAGGACCTGCACTTATGAAGGGGGTAGGCAGCTGTATATCAGGGAGTAAACCTTCTGAGAATAAAAACACCTGGTGCTTGTTAAGGAAATTACACAGGGGAAAGGATAATGTACTGGGAACTCCTCAGAAGAATCTTATTTGTGGTGAGGGGAGAGAGATAAAAGCTCATTTAGGAACGACATGAACATGCTGCGTACGTAGCTGTTTATCAGTAAATATCTCCACTGAGATTAAGAAAAGCAGTAGCTTAATAAATTAAGTACTTCCTGGTATGGTTACTGTACTGTTAACTCCCCAAAAGAATCTGGATTGTGGTGAGGGAACAGAGAAAAAAGCTCATTTATGACCTGCACTTGCGAAGGGGGTAGGCAGCTGTATATCAGGGAGTAAACCTTCTGAGAATAAAAACAGCTGGAGCTTGTTAAGGTAATTACACAGGGGAAAGGATAATGTACTGGGAACTCCTCAGAAGAATCTGATTTGTGGTGAGCGGAGAGAGATAAAAGCTCATTTAGGAACGACATGAACATTCGGGGCACGTAGCTGTTTATCAGTAAATATTCCACTGAGATTAAGAAAACAGTAGTTAATAAATTAAGTACTTCCTCGTATGGATACTGTACTGGTAACTCCCCAAAAGAATCTGGATTGTGGTGAGGGAACAGAGAAAAAAGCTCATTTAGGACCTGCACTTACGGAGGGGTAGGGAGCTGTATATCAGGGAGTAAACCTCCTGAGAATAAAAACAGCTGCAACTTGTTAAGGTAATTACACAGGGGAAAGTATAATGTACTGGGAACTCCTCAGAAGAATCTGATTTGTGGTGAGCGGAGAGAGATAAAAGCTCATTTAGGAACGACATGAACATTCTGCGCACGTAGCTGTTTATCAGTAAATATCTCCACTGAGATTAAGAAAAGCAGTAGCTTAATAAATTAAGTACTTCCTGGTATGTATACTGTACTGGTAACTCCCCAAAGAATCTGGATTGTGGTGAGGGAACAGAGAAAAAAGCACATTTAGGACCTGCACTTACGAAGGGGGTAGGCAGCTGTATATCAGGGAGTAAACCTTCTGAGAATAAAAACAGCTGGAGCTTGTTAAGGTAATTACACAGGGGAAAGGAAAATGTACTGGGAACTCCTCAGAAGAATCTGATTTTTGGTGAGGGGAGAGAGATCAAAGCTCATTTAGGAACGAAATGAACATGCTGCGTAGGTAGCTGTTTATCAGTAAATATCTCCACTGAGATTAAGAAAAGCAGTAGCTTAATAAATTAAGTACTTCCTTGTATGGTTTCTGTACTGGTAACTCCCCAAAAGAATCCTGATTGTGGTGAGGAACAGAGAAAAAAGCTCATTTAGGACCTGCACTTACGAAGGGGGTAGGCAGCTGTATATCAGGGAGTAAACCTTCTGAGAATAAAAACAGCTGGAGCTTGTTAAGGTAATTACACAGGGGAAAGGATAATGTACTGGGTACTCCTCAGAAGAATCTGATTTGTGGTGAGGGGAGAGAGATAAAAGCTCATTTAGGAACGACATGAACATGCTGCGTAGGTAGCTGTTTATCAGTAAATATCTCCATTGAGATTAAGAAAAGCTGTAGCTTAATAAATTAAGTACTTCCTGGTATGGTTCCTGTACTGGTAACTCCCTAAAAGAATCTGGATTGTGGTGAGGGAACAGAGAAAAAAGCTCATTTAGGACCTGCACTTACGAAGGGGGTGGGCAGCAGTATATCAGGGAGTAAACCTTCTGAGAATAAAAACAGCTGGAGCTCGTTAAGGTAATTACACAGGGGAAAGGATAATGTACTGGGAACTCTTCAGAAGAATCTGATTTGTGGTGAGGGGAGAGAGATAAAAGCTCATATAGGAACGACATCACATGCTGCTTAGTTAGCTGTTTATCAGTAAATATCTCCACTGAGATTAAGAAAAGCAGTAGCTTAATAAATTTAGTACTTCCTGCTATGGATACTGTACTGGTAACTCCCCAGAAGAATCTGGATTGTGGTGAGGGAACAGAGAGAAAAGCTCATTTAGGACCTGCACTTACGAAGGGGGTAGGCAGCTGTATATCAGGGAGTAAACCTTCTGAGAATAAAAACACGTGGTGCTTGTTAAGGAAATTACACAGGGGAAAGGATAATGTACTGGGAACTCCTCAGAAGAATCTTATTTGTGGTGAGGGGAGAGAGATAAAAGCTCATTTAGGAACAACATGAACATGCTGCGTACGTAGCTGTTTATCAGTAAATATCTCCACTGAGATTAAGAAAAGCAGTAGCTTAATAAATTAAGTACTTCCTGGTATGGTTACTCTACTGGTAACTCCCCAAAAGAATCTGCATTTTGGTGAGGGAACAGAGAAAAAAGCTCATTTAGGACCTGCACTTATGAAGGGGGTAGGCAGCTGTATATCAGGGAGTAAACCTTCTGAGAATAAAAACACCTGGTGCTTGTTAAGGAAATTACACAGGGGAAAGGATAATGTACTGGGAACTCCTCAGAAGAATCTTATTTGTGGTGAGGGGAGAGAGATAAAAGCTCATTTAGGAACGACATGAACATGCTGCGTACGTAGCTGTTTATCAGTAAATATCTCCACTGAGATTAAGAAAAGCAGTAGCTTAATAAATTAAGTACTTCCTGGTATGGTTACTTTACTGTTAACTCCCCAAAAGAATCTGGATTGTGGTGAGGGAACAGAGAAAAAAGCTCATTTATGACCTGCACTTGCGAAGGGGGTAGGCAGCTGTATATCAGGGAGTAAACCTTCTGAGAATAAAAACAGCTGGAGCTTGTTAAGGTAATTACACAGGGGAAAGGATAATGTACTGGGAACTCCTCAGAAGAATCTGATTTGTGGTGAGCGGAGAGAGATAAAAGCTCATTTAGGAACGACATGAACATTCTGCGCACGTAGCTGTTTATCAGTAAATATCTCCACTGAGATTAAGAAAAGCAGTAGCTTAATAAATTAAGTACTTCCTGGTATGTATACTGCACTGGTAACTCCCCAAAGAATCTGGATTGTGGTGAGGGAACAGAGAAAAAAGCTCATTTAGGACCTGCACTTACGAAGGGGGTGGGCAGCAGTATATCAGGGAGTAAACCTTCTGAGAATAAAAACAGCTGGAGCTCGTTAAGGTAATTACACAGGGGAAAGGATAATGTACTGGGAACTCCTCAGAATAATCTGATTTGTGGGGAGGGGAGAGAGATAAAAGCTCATTTAGGAACGACATGAACATGCTGCGTAGGTAGCTGTTTATCAGTAAATATCTCCACTGAGATTAAGAAAAGCAGTAGCTTAATAAATTAAGTACTTCCTGGTATGGTTACTGTACTGGTAACTCTCCAAAAGAGTCTGGATTGTGGTGAGGGAACAGAGAAAAAAGCTCATTTAGGACTTGCACTTACAAAGGGGGTAGGCAGCTGTATATCAGGGAGTAAACCTTCTGAGAATAAAAACAGCTGGAGCTTCTTAAGGTAATTACACAGGGGAAAGGATAATGTACTGGGAACTCCTCAGAAGAATCTGATTTGTGGTGAGGGGAGAGAGATAAATGCTCATTTAGGAACGACATGAACATGCTGCGTAGGTAGCTGTTTATCAGTAAATATCTCCACTGAGATTAAGAAAAGCAGTAGCTTAAGAAATTAAGTACTTCCTGGTATGGTTACTCTACTGGTAACTCCCCAAAAGAATCTGGATTTTGGTGAGGGAACAGAGAAAAAAGCTCATTTAGGACCTGCACTTATGAAGGGGGTAGGCAGCTGTATATCAGGGAGTAAACCTTCTGAGAATAAAAACACCTGGTGCTTGTTAAGGAAATTACACAGGGGAAAGGATAATGTACTGGGAACTCCTCAGAAGAATCTTATTTGTGGTGAGGGGAGAGAGATAAAAGCTCATTTAGGAACGACATGAACATGCTGCGTACGTAGCTGTTTATCAGTAAATATCTCCACTGAGATTAAGAAAAGCAGTAGCTTAATAAATTAAGTACTTCCTGGTATGGTTACTGTACTGTTAACTCCCCAAAAGAATCTGGATTGTGGTGAGGGAACAGAGAAAAAAGCTCATTTATGACCTGCACTTGCGAAGGGGGTAGGCAGCTGTATATCAGGGAGTAAACCTTCTGAGAATAAAAACAGCTGGAGCTTGTTAAGGTAATTACACAGGGGAAAGGATAATGTACTGGGAACTCCTCAGAAGAATCTGATTTGTGGTGAGCGGAGAGAGATAAAAGCTCATTTAGGAACGACATGAACATTCGGGGCACGTAGCTGTTTATCAGTAAATATTCCACTGAGATTAAGAAAACAGTAGTTAATAAATTAAGTACTTCCTCGTATGGATACTGTACTGGTAACTCCCCAAAAGAATCTGGATTGTGGTGAGGGAACAGAGAAAAAAGCTCATTTAGGACCTGCACTTACGGAGGGGTAGGGAGCTGTATATCAGGGAGTAAACCTCCTGAGAATAAAAACAGCTGCAACTTGTTAAGGTAATTACACAGGGGAAAGTATAATGTACTGGGAACTCCTCAGAAGAATCTGATTTGTGGTGAGCGGAGAGAGATAAAAGCTCATTTAGGAACGACATGAACATTCTGCGCACGTAGCTGTTTATCAGTAAATATCTCCACTGAGATTAAGAAAAGCAGTAGCTTAATAAATTAAGTACTTCCTGGTATGTATACTGTACTGGTAACTCCCCAAAGAATCTGGATTGTGGTGAGGGAACAGAGAAAAAAGCACATTTAGGACCTGCACTTACGAAGGGGGTAGGCAGCTGTATATCAGGGAGTAAACCTTCTGAGAATAAAAACAGCTGGAGCTTGTTAAGGTAATTACACAGGGGAAAGGAAAATGTACTGGGAACTCCTCAGAAGAATCTGATTTTTGGTGAGGGGAGAGAGATAAAAGCTCATTTAGGAACGAAATGAACATGCTGCGTAGGTAGCTGTTTATCAGTAAATATCTCCACTGAGATTAAGAAAAGCAGTAGCTTAATAAATTAAGTACTTCCTTGTATGGTTTCTGTACTGGTAACTCCCGAAAAGAATCCTGATTGTGGTGAGGGAACAGAGAAAAAAGCTCATTTAGGACCTGCACTTACGAAGGGGGTAGGCAGCTGTATATCAGGGAGTAAACCTTCTGAGAATAAAAACAGCTGGAGCTTGTTAAGGTAATTACACAGGGGAAAGGATAATGTACTGGGTACTCCTCAGAAGAATCTGATTTGTGGTGAGGGGAGAGAGATAAAAGCTCATTTAGGAACGACATGAACATGCTGCGTAGGTAGCTGTTTATCAGTAAATATCTCCATTGAGATTAAGAAAAGCTGTAGCTTAATAAATTAAGTACTTCCTGGTATGGTTCCTGTACTTCTAACTCCCTAAAAGAATCTGGATTGTGGTGAGGGAACAGAGAAAAAAGCTCATTTAGGACCTGCACTTACGAAGGGGGTGGGCAGCAGTATATCAGGGAGTAAACCTTCTGAGAATAAAAACAGCTGGAGCTCGTTAAGGTAATTACACAGGGGAAAGGATAATGTACTGGGAACTCTTCAGAAGAATCTGATTTGTGGTGAGGGGAGAGAGATAAAAGCTCATATAGGAACGACATCACATGCTGCTTAGTTAGCTGTTTATCAGTAAATATCTCCACTGAGATTAAGAAAAGCAGTAGCTTAATAAATTTAGTACTTCCTGCTATGGATTCTGTACTGGTAACTCCCCAGAAGAATCTGGATTGTGGTGAGGGAACAGAGAGAAAAGCTCATTTAGGACCTGCACTTACGAAGGGGGTAGGCAGCTGTATATCAGGGAGTAAACCTTCTGAGAATAAAAACACGTGGTGCTTGTTAAGGAAATTACACAGGGGAAAGGATAATGTACTGGGAACTCCTCAGAAGAATCTTATTTGTGGTGAGGGGAGAGAGATAAAAGCTCATTTAGGAACGACATGAACATGCTGCGTATGTAGCTGTTTATCAGTAAATATCTCCACTGAGATTAAGAAAAGCAGTAGCTTAATAAATTAAGTACTTCCTGGTATGGTTACTGTACTGTTAACTCCCCAAAAGAATCTAGATTGTGGTGAGGGAACAGAGAAAAAAGCTCATTTAGGACCTGCACTTACGAAGGGGGTCGGCAGCTGTATATCAGGGAGTAAACCTTCTGAGAATAAAAACAGCTGGAGCTTGTTAAGGTAATTACACAGGGGAAAGGATAATGTACTGGGAACTCCTCAGAAGAATCTGATTTGTGGTGAGGGGAGAGAGATAAAAGCTCATTTAGGAACGACATGAACATGCTGCATACGTAGCTGTTTATCAGTAAATATCTCCACTGAGATTAAGAAAAGCAGTAGCTTGGGGCTGGGGATATAGCCTAGTGGCAAGAGTGCCTGCCTCGGATACACGAGGCCCTAGGTTCGATTCCCCAGCACCACATATACAGAAAATGGCCAGAGGCGGCGCTGTGGCTCAAGTGGCAGAGTGCTAGCCTTGAGTGGGAAGAAGCCAGGGACAGTGCTCAGGCCCTGAGTCCAAGGCCTAGGACTGGCCAAAAAAAAAAAAAAAAAAAAAAGAAAAGCAGTAGCTTAATAAATTAAGTACTTCCTGGTATGGTTACTGTACTGGTAACTCCCCAAAAGAATCTGGATTATGGTGAGGGAACAGAGAATAAAGCTCATTTAGGACCTGCACTTACGAAGGGGGTAGGCAGCAGTATATCAGGGAGTAAACCTTCTGAGAATAAAAACAGCTGGAACTTGTTAAGGTAATTACACAGGGGAAAGGATAAGGCACTGGGAACTCCTCAGAAGAATCTGATTTGTGGTGAGGGGAGAGAGATAAAAGCTCATATAGGAACGACATGAACATGCTGCTTAGGTAGCTGTTTATCAGTAAATATCTCCACTGAGATTAAGAAAAGCAGTAGCTTAATAAATTTAGTACTTCCTGCTATGGATACTGTACTGGTAACTTCCCAAAAGAATCTGGATTGTGGTGAGGGAACAGAGGGAAAAGCTCATTTAGGACCTGCACTTACGAAGGGGGTAGGCAGCTGTATATCAGGGAGTAAACCTTCTGAGAATAAAAACAGCTGGAGCTTGTTAAGGTAATTACGCAGGGGAAAGGATAATGTACTGGGAACTCCTCAGAAGAATCTGATTTGTGGGGAGGGGAGAGAGATAAAAGCGCATTTAGGAACGATATGAACATGCTGCGTAGGTAGCTGTTTATCAGTAAATATCTCCACTGAGATAAAGAAAAGCAGTAGCTTAATAAATTAAGTACTTCCTGGTATGGTTACTGTACTGGTAACTCCCCAAAAGAGTCTGGATTGTGGTGAGGGAACAGAGAAAAAAGCTCATTTAGGACTTGCACTTACGAAGGGGGTAGGCAGCTGTATATCAGGGAGTAAACCTTCTGAGAATAAAAACAGCTGGAGCTTGTTAAGGTAATTACACAGGGGAAAGGATAATGTACTGGGAACTCCTCAGAAGAATCTGATTTGTGGTGAAGGGAGAGAGATAAAAGCTCATTTAGGAACGACATGAACATGCTGCGTAGGTAGCTGTTTATCAGTAAATATCTCCACTGAGATTAAGAAAAGCAGTAGCTTAATAAATTAAGTACTTCCTGGTATGGTTACTGCACTGGTAACTCCCCAAAAGAATCTGGATTGTGGTGAGGGAACAGAGAAAAAAGCTCATTTAGGACCTGCACTTAGGAAGGGGGTAGGAAGCTGTATATCAGGGAGTAAACCTTCTCAGAATAAAAACAGGTGGAGCTTGTTAAGGTAATTACACAGGGGAAAGGATAATGTACTGGGAACTCCTCAGAAGAATCTGATTTGTGGTGAGGGCAGAGAGATAAAAGCTCATTTAGGAACGACATGAACATGCTGCGTAGGTAGCGGTTTATCAGTAAATATCTCCACTGAGGTTAAGAAAAGCAGTAGCTTAATAAATTAAGTACTTCCTGGTATGGTTACTGTACTGGCAACTCCCCAAAAGAGTCTGGATTGTGGTGAGGGAACAGAGAAAAAAGCTCATTTAGGAATTGCACTTACGAAGGGGGTAGGCAGCTGTATATCAGGGAGTAAAAGTTCTGAGAATAAAAACAGCTGGAGCTTGTTAAGGTAATTACACAGGGGAAAGGATAATGTACTGGGAACTCCTCAGAAGAATCTGATTTGTGGTGAGGGGAGAGAGATAAATGCTCATTTAGGAACGACATGAACATGCTGCGTAGGTAGCTGTTTATCAGTAAATATCTCCACTGAGATTAAGAAAAGCAGTAGCTTAATAAATTAAGTACTTCCTTGTATGGTTTCTGTACTGGTAACTCCCCAAAAGAATCCTGATTGTGGTGAGGGAACAGAGAAAAAAGCTCATTTAGGACCTGCACTTACGTAGGGGGTAGGCAGCTGTATATCAGGGAGTAAACCTTCTGAGAATAAAAACAGCTGGAGCTTGTTAAGGTAATTACACAGGGGAAAGGATAATGTACTGGGAACTCCTCAGAAGAATCTGATTTGTGGTGAGGGGAGAGAGATAAAAGCTCATTTAGGAACAACATGAACATGCTGCGTAGGTAACTGTTTATCAGTAAATATCTCCAGTGAAATTAAGAAAAGAAGTAGCTTAATAAATTAAGTACTTCCTGGTATGGTTACTGTACTGGTAACTCCCCAAAAGAATCTGGATTGTGTTGAGGGAACAGAGAAAAAAGCTCATTTAGGACCTGCACTTACGAAGGGGGTAGGCAGCTGTATATCAGGGAGTAATCCTTCTGAGAATAAAAACAGCTGGAGCTTGTTAAGGTAATTACACAGGGGAACGGATAATGTACTGGGAACTCCTCAGAAGAATCTGATTTGTGGTGACGGGAGAGAGATAAAAGCTCATTTAGGAACGACAAGAACATGCTGCGTAGGTAGCTGTTTATCAGTAAATATCTCCAATGAGATTAAGAAAAGCAGTAGCTTAATAAATTAAGTACTTCCTGGTATGGTTACTGTACTGGTAACTCCCCAAAAGAATCTGGATTGTGGTGAGGGAACAGAGAAAAAAGCTCATTAAGGACCTGCACTTACGAAGGGGGTAGGCAGCTGTATATCAGGGAGTAAACCTTCTGAGAATAAACACAGCTGGAGCTTGTTAAGGTAATTACACAGGGGAAAGGATAATGTACTGGGAACTCCTCAGAAGAATCT
This sequence comes from Perognathus longimembris pacificus, assembly GCF_023159225.1. Classification (NCBI taxonomy): domain Eukaryota; kingdom Metazoa; phylum Chordata; class Mammalia; order Rodentia; family Heteromyidae; genus Perognathus; species Perognathus longimembris. Next base: position 36,608 of record NW_025961921.1, on the reverse strand, counting down.
GATTTGTTGTGAGGGCAGAGAGATAAAAGCTCATTTAGGAACGACATGAACATGCTGCGCAGGTAGCGGTTTATCAGTAAATATATCCACTGAGATTAAGAATAGCAGTAGCTTAATAAATTAAGTACTTTCTGGTATGGTTACTGTACTGGTAACTCACCAAAAGAATCTGGATTGTGGTGAGGGAACAGAGAAAAAAGCTCATTTAGGACCTGCACTTACGAAGGGGGTAGGCAGCTGTATATCAGGGAGTAAACCTTCTGAGAATAAAAACAGCTGGAGCTTGTTAAGGTAATTACACAGGGGAAGGGATAATGTACTGGGAACTCCTCAGAAGAATCTGATTTGTGGTGAGGGGAGAGAGATAAAAGCTCATTTATGAACGACATGAACATGCTGCGTAGGTAGCTGTTTATCAGTAAATATCTCCACTGAGATTAAGAAAAGCAGTAGCTTAATAAATTAAGTCCTTCCTGGTATGGTTACTGCACTGGTAACTCCCCAAAAGAATCTGGATTGTGGTGAGGGAACAGAGAAAAAAGCTCATTTAGGACCTGCACTTACGAAGGGGGTAGGCAGCTGTATATCAGGGAGTAAACCTTCTCAGAATAAAAACAGGTGGAGCTTGTTAAGGTAATTACACAGGGGAAAGGATAATGTACTGGGAACTCCTCAGAAGAATCTGATTTGTGGTGAGGGCAGAGAGATAAAAGCTCATTTAGGAACGACATGAACATGCTGCGTAGGTAGCGGTTTATCAGTAAATATCTCCACTGAGATTAAGAAAAGCAGTAGCTTAATAAATTAAGTACTTCCTGGTATGGTTACTGTACTGGTAACTCCCCAAAAGAGTCTGGATTGTGGTGAAGGAACAGAGAAAAAAGCTCATTTAGGAATTGCACTTACGAAGGGGGTAGGCAGCTGTATATCAGGGAGTAAACGTTCTGAGAATAAAAACAGCTGGAGCTTGTTAAGGTAATTACACAGGGGAAAGGATAATGTACTGGGAACTCCTCAGAAGAATCTGATTTGTGGTGAGGGGAGAGAGATAAATGCTCATTTAGGAACGACATGAAGATGCTGCGTAGGTAGCTGTTTATCAGTAAATATCTCCACTGAGATTAAGAAAAGCAGTAGCTTAATAAACTAAGTACTTCCTGGTATGGTTACTGTACTGGTAACTCCCCAAAAGAATCTGGATTGTGGTGAGGGAACAGAGAAAAAAGCTCATTTAAGACCTGCACTTACGAAGGGGTTAGGCAGCTGTATATCAGGGAGTAAACCTTCTGAGAATAAAAACAGCTGGAGCTTGTTAAGGTAATTACACAGGGGAAAGGAAAATGTACTGGGAACTCCTCAGAAGAATCTGATTTGTGGTGAGGGGAGAGAGATAAAAGCTCATTTAGGAACGAAATGAACATGCTGCGTAGGTAGCTATTTATCAGTAAATATCTCCACTGAGATTAAGAAAAGCAGTAGCTTAATAAATTAAGTACTTCCTTGTATGGTTTCTGTACTGGTAACTCCCCAAAAGAATCCTGATTGTGGTGAGGGAACAGAGAAAAAAGCTCATTTAGGACCTGCACTTACGTAGGGGGTAGGCAGCTGTATATCAGGGAGTAAACCTTCTGAGAATAAAAACAGCTGGAGCTTGTTAAGGTAATTACACAGGGGAAAGGATGATGTACTGGGAACTCCTCAGAAGAATCTGATTTGTGGTGAGGAGAGAGAGATAAAAGCTCATTTAGGAACGACATGAACATGCTGCGTAGGTAGCTTTTTATCAGTAAATATCTCCACTGAGATTAAGGAAAGCAGTAGCTTAATAAATTAAGTACTTCCTGGTATGGTTACTGTACTGGTAACTCCCCAAAAGAATCTGGATTGTGGTGAGGGAAAAGAGAAAAAAGCTCATTTAGGACCTGCACTTACGAAGGGGGTAGGCAGCTGTATATCAGGGAGTAAACCTTCTGAGAATAAAAACAGCTGGAGCTTCTTAAGGTAATTACACAGGGGAAAGGATAATGTACTGGGAACTCCTCAGAAGAATCTGATTTGTGGTGAGGGGAGAGAGATAAAAGCTCATTTAGGAACTACATGAACATGCTGCGTAGGTAGCTGTTTATCAGTAAATATCTCCACTGAGATTAAGAAAAGCAGTAGCTTAATAAATTAATTACTTCCTGGTATGGTTACTGTACTGGTAACTCCCCAAAAGAATCTGGATTGTGGTGAGGAAACAGAGAAAAAAGCTCATTTATGACCTGCACTTAAGAAGGGGGTAGGCAGCTGTATATCAGGGAGTAAACATTCTGAGCATAAAAACAGCTGGAGCTTATTAAGGTAATTACACAGGGGAAAGGATAATGTACTGGGAACTCCTCAGAAGAATCTGATTTGTGGTGAGGGGAGAGAGATAAAAGCTCATTTAGGAACGACATGAACATGCTGCGTAGGTAGCTGTTTATCAGTAAATATCTCCACTGAGATTAAGAAAAGCTGTAACTTAATAAATTAAGTACTTCCTGGTATGGTTACTGTACTGGTAACTCCCCAAAAGAATCTGGATTGTGGTGAGGGAACAGAGAAAAAAGCTCATTTAGGACCTGCACTTACGAAGGGGGTAGGCAGCTGTATATCAGGGAGTAAACCTTCTGAGAATAAAAACAGCTGGAGCTTGTTAAGGTAATTACACAGGGGAAAGTATAATGTACTGGGAACTCCTCAGAAGAATCTGATTTGTGGTGAGGGGAGAGAGATAAAAGCTCATTTAGGAACGACATGAACATGCTGCGCAGGTACCTGTTTATCAGTAAATATCTCCACTGATATTAAGAAAAGCAGTAGCTTAATAAATTAAGTACTTCCTGGTATGGTTACTGTACTGGTAACTCCCCAAAAGAATCTGGATTGTGGTGAGGGAACAGAGAAAAAAGCTCATTTAGGACCTGCACTTACGAAGGGGGTAGGCAGCTGTATATCAGGGAGTAAACCTTCTGAGAATAAAAACAGCTGGAGCTTGTTAAGGTAATTACACAGGGGAAAGGATAATGTACTGGGAACTCCTCAGAAGAATCTGATTTGTGGTGAGGGGAGAGAGATAAAAGCTCATTTAGGGACGACATGAACATGCTGCGTAGGTAGCTGTTTATCAGTAAATATCTCCACTGATATTAAGAAAAGCAGTAGCTTAATAAATTAAGTACTTCCTGGTATGGTTACTGTACTGGTAACTCCCCAAAAGAATCTGGATTGTGGTGAGGGAATAGAGAAAAAAGCTCATTTAGGACCTGCCCTTACGAAGAGGGTAGGCAACTGTATTTCAGGGAGTAAACCTTCTGAGAATAAAAACAGCTGGAGCATGTTAAGGTAATTACACCGGGGAAAGGATAATGTACTGGGAACTCCTCAGAAGAATCTGATTTGTGGTGAGGGGAGAGAGATAAAAGCTCATTTAGGAACGACATGAACATGCTGCGTAGGTAGCTGTTTAACAGTAAATATCTCCACTGAGATTAAGAAAAGCAGTAGCTTAATAAATTAAGTACTTCCTGGTATGGTTACTGTACTGGTAACTCCCCGAAAGAATCTGGATTGTGGTGAGGGAACAGAGAAAAAAGCTCATTTAGGACCTGCACTTACGAAGGGGGTAGGCAGTTGTATATCAGGGAGTAAACCTTCTGAGAATACAAACAGCTGGAGCTTGTTAAGGTAATTACACAGGGGAAACTATAATGTACTGGGAACTCCTCAGAAGTATCTGAATTGTGCTGAAGAGAGAGAGATAAAAGCTCATTTAGGAACGACATGAACATGCTGCGTATGTAGCTTTTTATCAGTAAATATCTCCACTGAGATTAAGGAAAGCAGTAGCTTAATAAATTAAGTACTTCCTGGTATGGTTACTGTACTGGTAACTCCCCAAAAGAATCTGGATTGTGGTGAGGGAACAGAGAAAAAAGCTCATTTAGGACCTGCACTTACGAAGGGGGTAGGCAGCTGTATATCAGGGAGTAAACCTTCTGAGAATAAAAACAGCTGCAGCTTGTTAAGGTAATTACACAGGGGAAAGGATAATGTACTGGGAACTCCTCAGAAGAATCTAATTTTGGTGAGGGGAGAGAGATAAAAGCTCATTTAGGAACGACATGAACATGCTGCGTATGTAGCTTTTTATCAGTAAATATCTCCACTGAGATTAAGGAAAGCAGTAGCTTAATAAATTAAGTACTTCCTGCTATGGATACTGTACTGGTAACTCCCCAAAAGAATCTGGATTGTGTTGAGGGAACAGAGAAAAAAGCTCATTTAGGACCTGCACTTACGAAGGGGGTAGGCAGCTGTATATCAGGGAGGAAACCTTCTGAGAATAAAAACAGGTGGAGCTTGTTAAGGTAATTACACAGGGGAAAGGATAAGGCACTGGGAACTCCTCAGAAGAATCTGATTTGTGGTGAGGGCAGAGAGATAAAAGCTCATTTAGGAACGACATGAACATGCTGCGTAGGTAGCTGTTTATCAGTAAATATCTCCACTGAGATTAAGAAAAGCAGTAGCTTAATAAATTAAGTACTTCCTGGTATGGTTACTGTACTGGTAACTCCCCAAAAGAATCTGGATTGTGGTGAGGGAACAGAGAAAAAAGCTCATTTAGGACCTGCACTTACGAAGGGGGTAAGCAGCAGTATATTAGGAGGTAAACCTTCTGAGAATAAAAACAGCTGGAGCTTGTTAAGGTAATTACACAGGGGAAAGGATAATGTACTGGGAACTCCTCAGAAGTATCTGATTTGTGGTGAGGGGAGAGAGATAAAAGCTCATTTAGGAACGACATGAACATGCTGCGTAGGTAGCTGTTTATCAGTAAATATCTCCACTGAGATTAAGAAAAGCAGTAGCTTAATAAATTAAGTACTTCCTGGTATGGTTACTGTACTGGTAACTTCCCAAAAGAATCTGGATTGTGTTGAGGGAACAGAGATAAAAGCTCATTTAGGACCTGCACTTACGAAGGGGGTAGGCAGCTGTATATCAGGGAGTAAACCTTCTGAGAATAAAAACAGCTGGAGCTTGTTAAGTTAATTACACAGGGGAAAGGATAATGTACTGGGAACTCCTCAGAATAATCTGATTTGTGGTGAGGGCAGAGAGATAAAAGCTCATTTAGGAACGACATGAACATGCTGCGTAGGTAGCGTTTTATCAGTAAATATCTCCACTGAGATTAAGAAAAGCAGTAGCTTAATAAATTAAGTACTTCCTGGTATGGCTACTGTACTGGTAACTCCCCAAAAGAATCTGGATTGTGGTGAGGGAACAGAGAAAAAAGCTCATTAAAACCTGCACTTACGAAGGGGATAGGCAGCTGTATATCAGGGAGTAAACCTTCTGAGAATACAAACACCTGGAGCTTCTTAAGGTAATTACACAGGGGAAAGGATAATGTACTGGGAACTCCTCAGAAGAATCTGATTTGTGGTGAGGGGAGAGAGATAAAAGCTCATTTAGGAACGACATGAACATGCTGCGTACGTAGCTGTTTATCAGTAAATATCTCCACTGAGATTAAGAAACCAGTAGCTTAATAAATTAAGTACTTCCTGGTATGGTTCCTGTACTGGTAACTCTCCAAAAGAATCTGGATTGTGGTGAGGGAACAGAGAAAAAAGCTCATTTAGGACCTGCACTTACGAAGGGGTTAGGCAGCTGTATATCAGGGAGTAAAACTTCTGAGAATAAAAACAGCTGGAGCTTGTTAAGGTAATTACACAGGGGAAAGGATAATGTACTGGGAACTCCTCAGAAGAATCTGATTTGTGGTGAGGGGAGAGAGATAAAAGCTCATTTAAGAACGACATGAACATGCAGCGTACGTAGCTGTTTATCAGTAAATATCTCCACTGAGATTAAGAAAAGCAGTAGCTTAATAAATTAAGTACTTCCTGGTATGGTTACTGTACTGGTAACTCCCCAAAAGCATCTGGATTGTGGTGAGGGAACAGAGAAAAAAGCTCATTTAGGCCCTGCACTTATGAAGGGGGTAGGCAGCAGTATATCAGGAGGTAAACCTTATGAGAATAAAAACAGCTGGAGCTTGTTAAGGTAATTGCACAGGGGAAAGGATAATGTACTGGGAACTCCTCAGAAGAAAGTGATTTGTGGTGAGGGGAGAGAGATAAAAGCTCATTTAGGAACGACATGAACATGCTGCGTAGGTAGCTGTTTATCAGTAAATATCTCCACTGAGATTAAGAAAAGCAGTAGCTTAATAAATTAAGTACTTCCTGGTATGGTTACTGTACTGGTAACTCCCCAAAAGAATCTGGATTGTGGTGAGGGAACAGAGAAAAAAGCTCATTTAGGACCTGCACTTACGAAGGGGGTAGGCAGCTGTATATCAGGGAGTAAACCTTCTGAGAATAAAAACAGCGGAGCGTGTTAAGGTAATTACACACGGGAAAGGATAATGTACTGGGAACTCCTCAGAAGAATCTGATTTGTCGTGAGGGGAGAGAGATAACAGCTCATTTTGGAACGACGTGAACATGCTGCGTAGGTAGCAGTTTATCAGTATATATCTCCACTGAGATTAAGAAAAGCAGTAGCTTAATAAATTAAGTACTTCCTGGTATGGTTACTGTACTGGTAACTCCCCAAAAGAGTCTGGATTGTGGTGAGGGAACAGAGAAAAAAGCTCATTTAGGACCTGCACTTACGAAGGGGGTAGGCAGCTGTATATCAGGGAGTAAACCCTCTGAGAATAAAAACAGCTGGAGCTTGTTAAGGTAATTACAAAGGGGAAAGGATTATGTACTGGGAACTCCTCAGAAGAATCTGATTTGTGGTGAGGGAACAGAGAAAAAAGCTCATTTAGGACCTGCACTTACGAAGGGGGTAGGTAGCTGTATATCAGGGAGTAAACCTTCTGAGAATAAAAACAGCTGGAGCTTGTTAAAGTAATTACACAGGGGAAAGAATAATATACTGGGAACTCCACAGAAGAATCTGATTTGTGGTGAGGGGAGAGAGATAAAAGCTCATTTAGGAACGACATGAACATGCTGCGTAGGTAGCTGTTTATCAGTAAATATCTCCACTGAGATTAAGAAAAGCAGTAGCTTAATAAATAAAGTACTTCCTGGTATGGATAATGTACTGGTAACTCCCCAAAAGAATCTGGATTATGGTGAGGGAACAGAGAAAAATCTCATTTAGGAACGACATGAACAGGCTGCGTAGGTAGCTGTTTATCAGTAAATATCTACACTAAGATTAAGAAAAGCAGTAGCTTAATAAATTAAGTACTTCCTGGTATGGTTACTGTACTGGTAACTCCCCAAAAGAATCTGGATTGTGGTGAGTTAACAGAGAAAAAAGCTCATTTAGGACCTTCACTTACGAAGGGGGTAGGCAGCTGTATATCAGGGAGTAAACCTTCTGAGAATAAAAACAGCTGGAGCTTGTTAAGGTAATTACACAGGGGAAAGGATAAGGTACTGGGAACTCCTCAGAAGAATCTGATTTGTGGTGAGGGGAGAGAAATAAAAGCTCATTTAGGAACGACATAAACATTCTGCGTAGGTAGCTGTTTATCAGTAAATATCTCCACTGAGATTAAGAAAAGCAGTAGCTTAATAAATTAAGTACTTCCTGGTATGGTTACTGTACTGGTAACTCCCCAAAAGAATCTGGATTGTGGTGAGGGAACAGAGAAAAAAGCTCATTTAGGACCTGCACTTACGAAGGGGGTACGCAGCTGTATATCAGGGAGTAAACCTTCTGAGAATAAAAACAGCTGGAGCTTGTTAAGGTAATTACACAGGGGAAAGGATAATGTACTGGGAACTCCTCAGAAGAATCTGATTTGTGGTGAGGGGAGAGAGATAAAAGCTCATTTAGGAACGACATGAACATGCTGTGTAGGTAGCTGTTTATCAGTAAATATCTCCACTGAGATTAAGAAAAGCAGTAGCTTAATAAATTAAGTACTTCCTGGTATGGTTACTGTACTGGTAACTCCCCAAAAGAATCTGGATTGTGGTGAGGGAACAGAGAAAAAAGCTCATTTAGGACCTGCACTTACGAAGGGGGTAGGCAGCTGTATATCAGGGAGTAAACCTTCTGAGAATAAAAACAGCTGGAGCTTGTTAAGGTAATTACACAGGGGAAAGGATAATGTGCTAGGAACTCCCCAGAAGAATATGATTTGTGGTGAGGGGAGAGAGATAAAAGCTCATTTAGGAACGACATGAACATGCTGCGTAGGTAGCTGTTTATCAGTAAATATCTCCACTGAGATTAAGAAAAGCAGTAGCTTAATAAATTAAGTACTTCCTGGTATGGTTACTGTACGGGTAACTCCCAAAAAAAATCTGGATTGTGGTGAGGGAACAGAGAAAAAAGCTCATATAGGACCTGCACTTACGAAGGGGGTAGGCAGCTGTATATCAGGGAGTAAACCTTCTGAGAATAAAAACAGCTGGAGCTTGTTAAGGTAATTACACAGGGGAAACGATAATGTACCGGGAACTCCTCAGAAGAATGAGATTTGTGGTGAGGGGAGAGAGATATAAGCTCATTTAGGAACGACATGAACATGCTGCGTAGGTAGCTGTTTATCAGTAAATATATCCAATGAGATTAAGAAAAGCAGTAGCTTAATAAATTAAGTACTTCCTGGTATGGTTACTGTACTGGTAACTCCCCAAAAGAATCTGGATTGTGGTGAGGGAACAGAGAAAAAAGCTCATTTAGGACCTGCACTTACGAAGGGGTTATGCAGCTGTATATCAGGGAGTAAACCTTCTGAGAATAAAAACAGCTTGCGCTGGTTAAGGTAATTACACAGGGGAAAGGATAATGTACTGGGAACTCCTCAGAAGAATCTGATTTGTGGTGAGGGGAGAGAGATAAAAGCTCATTTAGGAATGACATGAACATGCTGCGTAGGTAGCTGTTTATCAGTAAATATCTCCACTGAGATTAAGAAAAGCAGTAGCTTAATAAATTAAGTAATTCCTGGTATGGTTACTGTACTGGTAACTTCCCAAAAGAATCTGGATTGTGGTGAGGGAACAGAGAAAAATGCTCATTTAGGACCTGCACTTACGAAGGGGGTAGGCAGCTGTATATCAGGGAGTAAACCTTCTGAGAATAAAAACAGCTGGAGCTTGTTAAGGTAATTACACAGGGGAAAAGGATAATGTACTGGGAACTCCTCAGAAGAATCTGATTTTTGGTGAGGAGAGAGAGATAAAAGCTCATTTAGGAACGACAAGAACATGCTGCGTAGGTAGCTGTTTATCAGTAAATATATCCACTGAGATTAAGAAAAGCAGTAGCTTAATAAATTAAGTACTTCCTTGTATGGTTTCTGTACTCGTAACTCCCCAAAAGAATCTGGATTGTGGTGAGGGAACAGAGAAAAAAGCTCATTTAGGACCTGCACTTTCGAAGGGGGTAGGCAGCTGTATATCAGGGAGTAAACCTTCTGAGAATAAAAACAGCTGGAGCTTGTTAAGGTAATTACACAGGGGAAAGGATAATTTACTGGGTACTCCTCAGAAGAATCTGATTTGTGGTGTGGGGAGAGAGATAAAAGCTCAGTTAAGAACGGCATGAACATGCTGCGTACCTAGCTGTTTATCAGTAAATATCTCCACTGAGATTAAGAAAAGCAGTAGCTTAATAAATTAAGTACTTCATGGTATGGTTACTGTACTGGTAACTCCCCAAAAGAATCTGGATTATGGTGAGGGAACAGAGAAAAAAGGTCATTTAGGACCTACACTTACGAAGGGGGTAGGCAGCTGTATATCAGGGAGTAAACCTTCTGAGAATAAAAACACCTGGAGCTTGTTAAGGTAATTACACAGGGGAAAGGATAATGTACTGGGAACTCCTCAGAAGAATCTGATTTGTGGTGAGGAGAAAGAGATAAAAGCTCATTTAGGAACGACATGAACATGCTGCGTAGGTAGCTGTTTATCAGTAAATATATCCACTGAGATTAAGAAAAGCAGTAGCTTAATAAATTAAGTACTTCCTTGTATGGTTTCTGTACTGGTAACTCCCCAAAAGAATCTGGATTGTGGTGAGGGAACAGAGAAAAATGCTCATTTAGGACCTGCACTTACGAAGGGGGTAGGCAGCTGTATATCAGGGAGTAAACCTTCTGAGAATAAAAACAGCTGGAGCTTGTTAAGGTAATTACACAAGGGAAAGGATAATTTACTGGGTACTCCTCAGAAGAATCTGATTTGTCTTGTGGGGAGAGAGATAAAAGCTCATTTATGAACGGCATGAACATGCTGCGTACATAGCTGTTTATCAGTAAATATCTCCACTGAGATTAAGAAAAGCAGTAGCTTAATAAATTAAGTACTTCCTTGTATGGTTACTGTACTGGTAACTCCCAAAAGAATCTGGATTGTGGTGAGGGAACAGAGAAAAAAGCTCATTTAGGACCTGCACTTACGAAGGGGGTAGGCAGCAGTATATCAGGGAGTAAACCTTCTGAGAATAAAAACTGCTGGAGCTTGTTAAGGTAATTACACAGGGGAAAGGATAATGTACTGGGTACTAATCAGAAGAATCTGATTTGTGGTGAGGGGAGAGAGATAAAAGCTCATTTAGGAACGACATGAACATGCTGCGTAGGCAGCAGTTTATCAGTAAATATCTCCACTGAGATTAAGAAAAGCATTAGCTTAATAAATTAAGTACTTCCTGGTATTGTTACTGTACTGGTAACTCCCCAAAAGAATCTGGATTGTGGTGAGGGAACAGAGAAAAAAGCTCATTTAGGACCTGCACTTACGAAGGGGGTAGGCAGCTGTATATCAGGGAGTAAACCTTCTGAGAATAAAAACAGCTGGAGCTTGTTAAGCTAATTACACAGGGGAAAGGATAATGTACTGGGAACTCCTCAGAAGAATCTGATTTGTGGTGAGCGGAGAGAGATAAAAGCTAATTTAGGAACGACATGAACATTCTGCGCACGTAGCTGTTTATCAGTAAATATCTCCACTGAGATTAAGAAAAGCAGTAGCTTAATAAATTAAGTACTTCCTTGTATGGTTTCTGTACTGGTAACTCCCCAAAAGAATCCTGATTGTGTTGAGGGAACAGAGAAAAAAGCTCATTTAGGACCTGCACTTACGAAGGGGGTAGGTAGCTGTATATCAGGGAGTAAACCTTCTGAGAATAAAAACAGCTGGAGCTTGTTAAGGTAATTACACAGGGGAAAGGATAATATACTGGGTACTCCTCAGAAGAATCTGATTTGTGGTGAGGGGAGAGAGATAAAAGCTCATTTAGGAATGACATGAACATGCTGCGTAGGTAGCTGTTTATCAGTAAATATCTCCACTGAGATTAAGAAAAGCTGTAGCTTAATAAATTAAGTACTTCCTGGTATGGTTCCTGTACTGGTAACTCCCTAAAAGAATCTGGATTGTGGTGAGGGAACAGAGAAAAAAGCTCATTTAGGACCTGCACTTACGAAGGGGGTGGGCAGCAGTATATCAGGGAGTAAAACTTCTGAGAATAAAAACAGCTGGAGCTCGTTAAGGTAATTACACAGGGGAAAGGATAATGTACTGGGAACTCCTCAGAAGAATCTGATTTGTGGTGAGGGGAGAGAGATAAAAGCTCATATAGGAACGACATCACATGCTGCTTAGTTAGCTGTTTATCAGTAAATATCTCCACTGAGATTAAGAAAAGCAGTAGCTTAATAAATTTAGTACTTCCTGCTATGGATACTGTACTGGTAACTCCCCAAAAGAATCTGGATTGTGGTGAGGGAACAGAGAGAAAAGCTCATTTAGGACCTGCACTTACGAAGGGGGTAGGCAGCTGTATATCAGGGAGTAAACCTTCTGAGAATAAAAACAGCTGGAGCTTGTTAAGGTAATTACACAGGGGAAAGGATAATGTACTGGGAACTCCTCAGAATAATCTGATTTGTGGGGAGGGGAGAGAGATAAAAGCTCATTTAGGAACGACATGAACATGCTGCGTAGGTAGCTGTTTATCAGTAAATATCTCCACTGAGATTAAGAAAAGCAGTAGCTTAATAAATTAAGTACTTCCTGGTATGGTTACTGTACTGGTAACTCTCCAAAAGAGTCTGGATTGTGGTGAGGGAACAGAGAAAAAAGCTCATTTAGGACTTGCACTTACAAAGGGGGTAGGCAGCTGTATATCAGGGAGTAAACCTTCTGAGAATAAAAACAGCTGGAGCTTCTTAAGGTAATTACACAGGGGAAAGGATAATGTACTGGGAACTCCTCAGAAGAATCTGATTTGTGGTGAGGGGAGAGAGATAAATGCTCATTTAGGAACGACATGAACATGCTGCGTAGGTAGCTGTTTATCAGTAAATATCTCCACTGAGATTAAGAAAAGCAGTAGCTTAATAAATTAAGTACTTCCTGGTATGGTTACTCTACTGGTAACTCCCCAAAAGAATCTGGATTTTGGTGAGGGAACAGAGAAAAAAGCTCCTTTAGGACCTGCACTTATGAAGGGGGTAGGCAGCTGTATATCAGGGAGTAAACCTTCTGAGAATAAAAACACCTGGTGCTTGTTAAGGAAATTACACAGGGGAAAGGATAATGTACTGGGAACTCCTCAGAAGAATCTGATTTGTGGTGAGGGGAGAGAGATAAAAGCTCATATAGGAACGACATCACATGCTGCTTAGGTAGCTGTTTATCAGTAAATATCTCCACTGAGATTAAGAAAAGCAGTAGCTTAATAAATTTAGTACTTCCTGCTATGGATACTGTACTGGTAACTTCCCAAAAGAATCTGGATTGTGGTGAGGGAACAGAGAGAAAAGCTCATTTAGGAACTGCACTTACGAAGGGGGTAGGCAGGTGTATATCAGGGAGTAAACCTTCTGAGAATAAAAACAGCTGGAGCTTGTTAAGGTAATTACGCAGGGGAAAGGATAATGTACTGGGAACTCCTCAGAAGAATCTGATTTGTGGGGAGGGGAGAGAGATAAAAGCGCATTTAGGAACGACATGAACATGCTGCGTAGGTAGCTGTTTATCAGTAAATATCTCCACTGAGATAAAGAAAAGCAGTAGCTTAATAAATTAAGTACTTCCTGGTATGGTTACTGTACTGGTAACTCCCCAAAAGAGTCTGGATTGTGGTGAGGGAACAGAGAAAAAAGCTCATTTAGGACTTGCACTTACCTAGGGGGTAGGCAGCTGTATATCAGGGAGTAAACCTTCTGAGAATAAAAACAGCTGGAGCTTGTTAAGGTAATTACACAGGGGAAAGGATAATGTACTGGGAACTCCTCAGAAGAATCTGATTTGTGGTGAAGGGAGAGAGATAAAAGCTCATTTAGGAACGACATGAACATGCTGCGTAGGTAGCTGTTTATCAGTAAATATCTCCACTGAGATTAAGAAAAGCAGTAGCTTAATAAATTAAGTACTTCCTGGTATGGTTACTGCACTGGTAACTCCCCAAAAGAATCTGGATTGTGGTGAGGAAACAGTGAAAAAAGCTCATTTAGGACCTGCACTTACGAAGGGGGTAGGCAGCTGTATATCAGGGAGTAAACCTTCTCAGAATAAAAACAGGTGGAGCTTGTTAAGGTAATTACACAGGGGAAAGGGTAATGTACTGGGAACTCCTCAGAAGAATCTGATTTGTGGTGAGGGCAGAGAGATAAAATCTCATTTAGGAACGACATGAACATGCTGCGTAGGTAGCGGTTTATCAGTAAATATCTCCACTGAGATTAAGAAAAGCAGTAGCTTAATAAATTAAGTACTTCCTGGTATGGTTACTGTACTGGTAACTCCCCAAAAGAGTCTGGATTGTGGTGAGGGAACAGAGAAAAAAGCTCATTTAGGAATTGCACTTACGAAGGGGGTAGGCAGCTGTATATCAGGGAGTAAACGTTCTGAGAATAAAAACAGCTGGAGCTTGTTAAGGTAATTACACAGGGGAAAGGATAATGTACTGGGAACTCCTCAGAAGAATCTGATTTGTGGTGAGGGGAGAGAGATAAATGCTCATTTAGGAACGACATGAACATGCTGCGTAGGTAGCTGTTTATCAGTAAATATCTCCAATGAGATTAAGAAAAGCAGTAGCTTAATAAACTAAGTACTTCCTGGTATGGTTACTGTACTGGTAACTCCCCAAAAGAATCTGGATTGTGGTGAGGGAACAGAGAAAAAAGCTCATTTAGGACCTGCACTTACGAAGGGGTTAGGCAGCTGTATATCAGGGAGTAAACCTTCTGAGAATAAAAACAGCTGGAGCTTGTTAAGGTAATTACACAGGGGAAAGGAAAATGTACTGGGAACTCCTCAGAAGAATCTGATTTGTGGTGAGGGGAGAGAGATAAAAGCTCATTTAGGAACGAAATGAACATGCTGCGTAGGTAGCTGTTTATCAGTAAATATCTCCACTGAGATTAAGAAAAGCAGTAGCTTAATAAATTAAGTACTTCCTTGTATGGTTTCTGTACTGGTAACTCCCCAAAAGAATCCTGATTGTGGTGAGCTAACAGAGAAAAAAGCTCATTTAGGACCTGCACTTACGTAGGGGGTAGGCAGCTGTATATCAGGGAGTAAACCTTCTGAGAATAAAAACAGCTGGAGCTTGTTAAGGTAATTACACAGGGGAAAGGATAATGTACTGGGAACTCCTCAGAAGAATCTGATTTGTGGTGAGGGGAGAGAGATAAAAGTTCATTTAGGAACGGCATGAACATGCTGCGTAGGTAGCTGTTTATCAGTAAATATCTCCACTGAGATTAAGAAAAGCAGTAGCTTAATAAACTAAGTACTTCCTGGTATGGTTACTGTACTGGTAACTCCCCAAAAGAATCTGGATTGTGGTGAGGGAACAGAGAAAAAAGCTCATTTAGGACCTGCACTTACGAAGGGGTTAGGCAGCTGTATATCAGGAAGTAAACCTTCTGAGAGTAAAAACAGCTGGAGCTTGTTAAGGTAATTACACAGGGGAAAGGATAATGTACTGGGAACTCCTCAGAAGAATCTGATTTGTGGTGAGGGGAGAGAGATAAAAGCTCATTTAGGAACGACATGAACATGCTGCGTAGGTAGCTGTTTATCAGTAAATATCTCCACTGAGATTAAGAAAAGCAGTAGCTTAAAAAATTAAGTACTTCCTGGTATGGTTACTGTACTGGTACCTCCCCAAAAGAATCTGGATTGCGGTGAGGGAACAGAGAAAAAAGCTCATTTAGGACCTGCACTTACGAAGGGGGTAGGCAGCTGTATATCAGGGAGTAAATCTTCTGAGAATAAAAACAGCTGGAGCTTGTTAAGGTAATTACACAGGGGAAAGGATAATGTACTGGGAACTCCTCAGAAGAATCTGATTTGTGGTGAGGGGAGAGAGATAAAAGCTCATTGAGGAACGACATGAACATGCTGCGTAGGTAACTGTTTATCAGTAAATATCTCCAGTGAAATTAAGAAAAGAAGTAGCTTAATAAATTAAGTACTTCCTGGTATGGTTACTGTACTGGTAACTCCCCAAAAGAATCTGGATTGTGTTGAGGGAACAGAGAAAAAAGCTCATTTAGGACCTGCACTTACGAAGGGGGTAGGCAGCTGTATATCAGGGAGTAATCCTTCTGAGAATAAAAACAGCTGGAGCTTGTTAAGGTAATTACACAGGGGAACGGATAATGTACTGGGAACTCCTCAGAAGAATCTGATTTGTGGTGACGGGAGAGAGATAAAAGCTCATTTAGGAACGACAAGAACATGCTGCGTAGGTAGCTGTTTATCAGTAAATATCTCCAATGAGATTAAGAAAAGCAGTAGCTTAATAAATTAAGTACTTCTTGGTATGTTTACTGTACTGGTAACTCCCCAAAAGAATCTGGATTGTGGTGAGGGAACAGAGAAAAAAGCTCATTAAGGACCTGCACTTACGAAGGGGGTAGGCAGCTGTATATCAGGGAGTAAACCTTCTGAGAATAAACACAGCTGGAGCTTGTTAAGGTAATTACACAGGGGAAAGGATAATGTACTGGGAACTCCTCAGAAGAATCTGATTTGTTGTGAGGGCAGAGAGATAAAAGCTCATTTAGGAACGACATGAACATGCTGCGTAGGTAGCGGTTTATCAGTAAATATATCCACTGAGATTAAGAATAGCAGTAGCTTAATAAATTAAGTACTTTCTGGTATGGTTACTGTACTGGTAACTCCCCAAAAGAATCTGGCTTGTGGTGAGGGAACAGAGAAAAAAGCTCATTTAGGACCTGCACTTACGAAGGGGGTAGGCAGCTGTATATCAGGGAGTAAACCTTCTGAGAATAAAAACAGCTGTAGCTTGTTAAGGTAATTACACAGGGGAAGGGATAATGTACTGAGAACTCCTCAGAAGAATCTGATTTGTGGTGAGGGGAGAGAGATAAAAGCTCATTTATGAACGACATGAACATGCTGCGTAAGTAGCTGTTTATCAGTAAATATCTCCACTGAGATTAAGAAAAGCAGTAGCTTAATAAATTAAGTACTTCCTGGTATGGTTACTGCACTGGTAACTCCCCAAAAGAATCTGGATTGTGGTGAGGGAACAGAGAAAAAAGCTCATGTAGGACCTGCACTTACGAAGGGGGTAGGCAGCTGTATATCAGGGAGTAAACCTTCTGAGAATAAAAACAGCTGGAGCTTGTTAAGGTAATTACACAGGGGAAAGGATAATGTACTGGGAACTCCTCAGAAGAATCTGATTTGTGGTGAGGGCAGAGAGATAAAAGCTCATTTAGGAACGACATGAACATGCTGCGTAGGTAGCGGTTTATCAGTAAATATCTCCACTGAGATTAAGAAAAGCAGTAGCTTAATAAATTAAGTACTTCCAGGTATGGTTATTGTACTGGTAACTCCCCAACAGAGTCTGGATTGTGGTGAGGGAACAGAGAAAAAAGCTCATTTATGACTTGCACTTACGAAGGGGGTAGGCAGCAGTATATCAGGGAGTAACCCTTCTGAGAATAAAAACAGCTGGAGCTTGTTAAGGTAATTACACAGGGGAAAGGATAATGTACTGGGAACTCCTCAGAAGATTCTGATTTGTGGTGAGGGGAGAGAGATAAATGCTCATTTAGGAACGACATGAACATGCTGCGTAGGTAGCTGTTTATCAGTAAATATCTCCACTGAGATTAAGAAAAGCAGTAGCTTAATAAATTAAGTACTTCCTGGTATGGTTACTGTACTGGTAACTCCCCAAAAGAATCTGGATTGTGGTGAGGGAACAGAGAAAAAGCTCATTTAGGACCTGCACTTACGAAGGGGTTAGGCAGCTGTATATCAGGAAGTAAACCTTCTGAGAGTAAAAACAGCTGGAGCTTGTTAAGGTAATTACACAAGGGAAAGGATAATGTACTGGGAACTCCTCAGAAGAATCTGATTTGTGGTGAGGGGAGAGAGATAAAAGCTCATTTAGGAACGACATGAACATGCTGCGTAGGTATCTGTTTATCAGTAAATATCTCCACTGAGATTAAGAAAAGCAGTAGCTTAATAAATTAAGTACTTCCTGGTATGGTTACTGTACTTGTAACTCCCGAAAGAATCTGGATTGCGGTGAGGGAACAGAGTAAAAAGCTCATTTAGGACCTGCACTTACGAAGGGGGTAGGCAGCTGTATATCAGGGAGTAAAACTTCTGAGAATAAAAACAGCTGGAGCTTGTTAAGGTAATTACACAGGGGAAAGGATAATGTACTGGGAACTCCTCAGAAGAATCTGATTTGTGGTGAGGGGAGAGAGATAAAAGCTCATTTAGGAACGACATGAACATGCTGCGTAGGTAACTGTTTATCAGTAAATATCTCCAGTGAAATTAAGAAAAGAAGTAGCTTAATAAATTAAGTACTTCTTGGTATGGTTACTGTACTGGTAACTCTCCAAAAGAATCTGGATTGTGGTGAGGGAACAGAGAAAAAAGCTCATTTAGGACCTGCACTTACGAAGGGGGTAGGCAGCTGTATATCAGGGAGTAAACCTTCTGAGAATAAAAACAGGTTGAGCTTGTTAAGGTAATTACACAGGGGAAAGGATAATGTACTGGGAACTCCTCAGAAGAATCTGATTTGTTGTGAGGGCAGAGAGATAAAAGCTCATTTAGGAACGACATGAACATGCTGCGTAGGTAGCTGTTTATCAGTAAATATCTCCACTGAGATTAAGAAAAGCAGTAGCTTAATAAAGTAAGTACTTCCTGGTATGGTTACTGTACTGGTAACTCCCCAAAAGAATCTGGATTGTGGTGAGGGAACAGAGAAAAAAGCTCATTTAGGACCTGCACTTACGAAGGGGGTAGGCAGCTGTATATCAGGGAGTAAACCTTCTGAGAATAAAAACAGGTGGAGCTTGTTAAGGTAATTAAACAGTGGAAAGGATAATGTACTGGGAACTCCTCAGAAGAATCTGATTTGTGGTGAGGGCAGAGAGATAAAAGCTCATTTAAGAACGACATGAACATGCTGCGTAGGTAGCGGTTTATTAGTAAATATCTCCACTGAGATTAAGAAAAGCAGTAGCTTAATAAATTAAGTACTTCCTGGTATGG
This sequence comes from Perognathus longimembris pacificus, assembly GCF_023159225.1. Classification (NCBI taxonomy): domain Eukaryota; kingdom Metazoa; phylum Chordata; class Mammalia; order Rodentia; family Heteromyidae; genus Perognathus; species Perognathus longimembris. The sequence goes on along the minus strand of NW_025961921.1, from coordinate 18,009 downwards.
TTACTGTACTGGTAACTCCCCAAAAGAGTCTGGATTGTGGTGAGGGAACAGAGAAAAAAGCTCATTTAGGACATGCACTTAGGAAGGGGGTAGGCAGCTGTATATCAGGGAGTAAACATTCTTAGAATAAAAACAGCTGGAGCTTGTTAAGGTAATTACACAGGGGAAAGGATAATGTACTGGGAACTCCTCAGAAGATTCTGATTTGTGGTGAGGGGAGAGAGATAAAAGCTCATTTAGGAACGAAATGAACATGCTGCATACGTAGCTGTTTATCAGTAAATATCTCCACTGAGGTTAAGAAAAGCAGTAGCGTAATAAATTAAGTACTTCCTGGTATAGATACTGTACTGGCAACTCCCCAAAAGAATCTGGATTTTGGTGAGGGAACAGAGAAAAAAGCTCATTTAGGACCTGCACTTACGAAGGGGGTAGGCAGCTGTATATCAGGGAGTAAACCTTCTAAAAATAAAAACAGCTGGAGCTTGTTAAGGTAATTACACAGGGGAAAGGATAATGTACTGGGAATTCCTCAGAAGAATCTGATTTGTGGTGAGGGGAGAGAGATAAATGTTCATTTAGGAACGACATGAACATGCTGCATACGTAGCTGTTTATCAGTAAATATCTCCACTGAGATTAAGAAAAGCAGTAGCGTAATAAATTAAGTACTTCCTGGTATGGATACTGTACTGGAAACTCCCCAAAAGAATCTGGATTGTGGTGAGGGAACAGAGAAAAGCTCATTTAGGACATGCACTTACGAAGGAGGTAGGCATCTGTATATCAGGGAGTAAACATTCTTAGAATAAAAACAGCTGGAGCTTGTTAAGGTAATTACACAGGGGAAAGGATAATGTACTGGGAACTCCTCAGAAGAATCTGATTTGTGGTGAGGGTAGAGAGATAAAAGCTCATTTAGGAACGACATGAACATGCTGCATACGTAGCTGTTTATCAGTAAATATCTCCACTGAGATTAAGAAAAGCAGAGGCTTAATAAATTAAGTACTTCCTGGTATGGATACTGTACTGGTAACTCCCCAAAAGAATCTGGATTATGGTGAGGGAACAGAGAAAAAAGCTCATTTAGGAACGACATGAACAATCTGCGTAGGTAGCTGTTTATCAGTAAATATCTCCACTGAGATTAAGAAAAGCAGTAGCTTAATAAATTAAGTACTTCCTGGTATGGTTACTGTACTGGTAACTCCCCAAAAGAATCTGGATTTTTGTGAGGGAACAGAGAAAAAAGCTCATTTAGGACCTGCACTTACGAAGGGGGTAGGCAGCTGTATAACAGGGAGTAAACTTTCTGAGAATAAAAACAGCTGGAGCTTGTTAAGGTAATTACACAGGGGAAAGGATCATGTACTGGGAACTCCTCAGAAGAATCTGACTTGTGGTGAGGGGAGAGAGATAAAAGCTCATTGAGGAACGACATGAACATGCTGCATACGTAGCTGTTTATCAGTAAATATCTCCACTGAGATTAAGAAAAGCAGTAGCGTAATAAATTAAGTACTTCCTGGTATAGATACTGTACTGGCAACTCCCCAAAAGAATCTGGATTTTGGTGAGGGAACAGAGAAAAAAGCTCATTTAGGACCCGCACTTACAAAGGGGGTAGGCTGCTGTATATCAGGGAGTAAACCTTCTAAAAATAAAAACAGCTGGAGCTTGTTAAGGTAATTACACAGGGGAAAGGATAATGTACTGGGAACTCCTCAGAAGAATCTGATTTGTGGTGAGGGGAGAGAGATAAAAGTTCATTTAGGAACGACATGAACATGCTGCATATGTAGCTGTTTATCAGTAAATATCTCCACTGAGATTAAGAAAAGCAGTAGCGTAATAAATTAAGTACTTCCTGGTATGGATACTGTACTGGAAACTCCCCAAAAGAATCTGGATTGTGGTGAGGGAACAGAGAAAAAAGCTCATTTAGGACATGCACTTACGAAGGGGGTAGGCATCTGTATATCAGGGAGTAAACATTCTTAGAATAAAAACAGCTGGAGCTTGTTAAGGTAATTACACAGGGGAAAGGATAATGTACTGGGAACTCCTCAGAAGAATCTGATTTGTGGTGAGGGTAGAGAGATAAAAGCTCATTTAGGAACGACATGAACATGCTGCATACGTAGCTGTTTATCAGTAAATATCTCCACTGAGATTAAGAAAAGCAGAGGCTTAATAAATTAAGTACTTCCTGGTATGGATACTGTACTGGTAACTCCCCAAAAGAATCTGGATTATGGTGAGGGAACAGAGAAAAAAGCTCATTTAGGAACGACATGAACAATCTGCGTAGGTAGCTGTTTATCAGTAAATATCTCCACTGAGATTAAGAAAAGCAGTATCTTAATAAATTAAGTACTTCCTGGTATGGTTACTGTACTGGTAACTCCCCAAAAGAATCTGGATTTTTGTGAGGGAACAGAGAAAAAAGCTCATTTAGGACCTGCACTTACGAAGGGGGTAGGCAGCTGTATAACAGGGAGTAAACTTTCTGAGAATAAAAACAGCTGGAGCTTGTTAAGGTAATTACACAGGGGAAAGGATCATGTACTGGGAACTCCTCAGAAGAATCTGACTTGTGGTGAGGGGAGAGAGATAAAAGCTCATTGAGGAACGACATGAACATGCTGCATACGTAGCTGTTTATCAGTAAATATCTCCACTGAGATTAAGAAAAGCAGTAGCGTAATAAATTAAGTACTTCCTGGTATAGATACTGTACTGGCAACTCCCCAAAAGAATCTGGATTTTGGTGAGGGAACAGAGAAAAAAGCTCATTTAGGACCTGCACTTACAAAGGGGGTAGGCTGCTGTATATCAGGGAGTAAACCTTCTAAAAATAAAAACAGCTGGAGCTTGTTAAGGTAATTACACAGGGGAAAGGATAATGTACTGGGAACTCCTCAGAAGAATCTGATTTGTGGTGAGGGGAGAGAGATAAAAGTTCATTTAGGAACGACATGAACATGCTGCATACGTAGCTGTTTATCAGTAAATATCTCCACTGAGATTAAGAAAAGCAGTAGCGTAATAAATTAAGTACTTCCTGGTATGGATACTGTACTGGAAACTCCCCAAAAGAATCTGGATTGTGGTGAGGGAACAGAGAAAAAAGCTCATTTAGGACATGCACTTAGGAAGGGGGTAGGCAGCTGTATATCAGGGCGTAAACATTCTTAGAATAAAAACAGCTGGAGCTTGTTAAGGTAATTACACAGGGGAAAGGATAATGTACTGGGAACTCCTCAGAAGAATCTGATTTGTGGTGACGGGAGAGAGATAAAAGCTCATTTAGGAAGGACATAAACATGCTGCGTAGCTAGCTGTTTATCAGTAAATATCTCCACTGAGATTTAGAAAAGTAATAGCTTAATAAATTAAGTACTTACTGCTATGGTTAATGTACTGGGAACTCCTCAGAAGAATCTGATTTGTGGTGAGGGGAGAGAGATAAAAGCTCATTTAGGAACGACATGAACATGCTGTATACGTAGCTGTTTATCAGTAAATATCTCCACTGAGATTAAGAAAAGCAGTGGCTTAATAAATTAAGTACTTCCTGGTATGGATACTGTACTGGTAACTCCCCAAAAGAATCTGGATTATGGTGAGGGAACAGAGAAAAAAGCTCATTTAGGAACGACATGAACAGGCTGCGTAGGTAGCTGTTTATCAGTAAATATCTCCACTGAGATTAAGAAAAGCAGTAGCGTAATAATTAAGTACTTCCTGGTATGGTTACTGTATTGGTAACTCCCCAAAAGAATCTGCATTGTGGTGAGGGAACAGAGAAAAAAGCTCATTTAGGACCTGCACTTACGAAGGGGGTAGGCAGCTGTATATCAGGGAGTAAACCTTCTGAGAATATAAAACAGCTGGAGCTTGTTAAGGTAATTACACAGGGGAAAGGATAATGTACTGGGAACTCCTCAGAAGAATCTGATTTGCGGTGAGGGGAGAGAGATAAAAGCTCATTTAGGAACGACATGAACATGCTGCGTAGATAGCTGTTTATCAGTATGTATCTCCACTGAGATTTAGAAAAGCAGTAGCTTAATAAATTAAGTACTTCCTGGTATGGTTATTGTACTGGTAACTCCCCAAAAGAATCTGGATTGTGGTGAGGGAACAGAGACAAAAGCTCATTTAGGACCTGCACTTACGAAGGGGGTAGGCAGCTGTATATCAGGGAGTATCGCTTCTGAGAATAAAAACAGCTGGAGCTTGTTAAGGTAATTACACAGGGGAAAGGATAATATACGGGAACTCCTCAGAAGAATCTGATTTGTGGTGAGGGGAGAGAGATAAAAGCTCATTTAGGAACGACATGAACATGCTGCGTAGGTAGCTGTTTATCAGTAAATATCTCGACTGAGATTAAGAAAAGCAGTAGCTTAATAAATTAAGTACATCCTGGTATGGTTACTGTACTGGTAACTCCCCAAAAGATTCTGGATTGTGGTGAGGGAACAGAGAAAAAAGCTCATTTAGGACCTGCACTTACGAAGGGGTAGGCAGCTGTATATCAGGGAGTAACCCTTCTGAGAATAAAAACAGCTGGAGCTTGTTAAGGTAGGGAGTAAACCTTCTGAGAATAAAAACAGCTGGAGCTTGTTAAGGTATTCACACAGGGGAAAGGGTAATGTACTGGGAACTCCTCAGAAGAATCTGATTTGTGGTGAGGGAACAGAGAAAAAAGCTCATTTAGGACCTGCACTTACGAAGGGGGTAGGCAGCTGTATATCAGGGAGTAAACTTTCTGAGAATAAAAACAGCTGGAGCTTATTAAGGTAATTACACAGGGGAAAGGATACTGTACTGGGAACTCCTCAGAAGAATCTGATTTGTGGTGAGGGAGAGAGATAAAAGCTCATTTAGGAACGACATGAACATGCTGCGTAGGTAGCTGTTTATCAGTAAATATCTCCACTGAGATTAAGGAAAGCTGTAGCTTAATAAATTAAGTACTTCCTGGTATGGTTACTGTACTGGTAACTCCCCAAAAGAATCTGGATTGTGGTGAGGGAACAGAGAAAAAAGCTCATTTAGGACCTGCACTTACGAAGGGGTAGGCAGCTGTATATCAGGGAGTAACCCTTCTGAGAATAAAAACAGTTGGAGCTTGTTACGGTAATTAAAGAGGGGAAAGGATAATGTACTGGGAACTCCTCAGAAGAATCTGATTTGTGGTGAGGGGAGAGAGATAAAAGCTCATTTAGGAACGACATGAACATGCTGCGTACGTAGCTGTTTATCAGTAAACATCTCCTCTGAGATTAAGAAAAGCAGTAGCTTAATAAATTAAGTACTTCCTGGTATGGTTACTGTACTGGTAACTCCCCAAAAGAATCTGGATTGTGGTGAGGGAATAGAGAAAAAAGCTCATTTAGGACGCACTTACGAAGAGGGTAGGCAACTGTTTTCAGGGAGTAAACCTTCTGAGAATAAAAACAGGTGGAGCATGTTAAGGTAATTACACCGGGGGTAATGTACTGGGAACTCCTCAGAAGAATCTGATTTGTGGTGAGGGGAGAGAGATAAAAAGCTCATTTAGGAACGACATGAACATGCTGCGTACGTAGCTGTTTAACAGTAAATATCTCCACTGAGATTAAGAAAAGCAGTAGCTTAATAAATTAAGTACTTCCTGGTATGGTTACTGTACTGGTAACTCCCCGAAGAATCTGGATTGTGGTGAGGGGAACAGAGAAAAAGCTCATTTAGGACCTGCACTTACGAAGGGGGTAGGCAGCTGTATATCAGGGAGTAAACCTTCTGAGAATACAAACAGCTGGAGCTTGTTAAGGTAATTACACAGGGGAAACTATAATGTACTGGGAACTCCTCAGAAGTATGTGAATTGTGCTGAGAGAGAGAGATAAAAGCTCATTTAGGAACGACATGAACATGCTGCGTAGGTAGCTTTTTATCAGTAAATATCTCCACTGAGATTAAGGAAAGCAGTAGCTTAATAAATTAAGTACTTCCTGGTATGGTTACTGCACTGGTAACTCCCAAAAGAATCTGGATTGTGGTGAGGGAACAGAGAAAAAAGCTCATGTAGGACCTGCACTTACGAAGGGGGTAGGCAGCTGTATATCAGGGAGTAAACCTTCTGAGAATAAAAACAGCTGGAGCTTGTTAAGGTAATTACACAGGGGAAAGGATAATGTACTGGGAACTCCTCAGAAGAATCTGATTTTGGTGAGGGCAGAGAGATAAAAGCTCATTTAGGAACGACATGAACATGCTGCGTAGGTAGCGGTTTATCAGTAAATATCTCCACTGAGATTAAGAAAAGCAGTAGCTTAATAAATTAAGTACTTCCAGGTATGGTTATTGTACTGGTAACTCCCCAACAGAGTCTGGATTGTGGTGAGGGAACAGAGAAAAAAGCTCATTTATGACTTGCACTTACGAAGGCATAGAGCAGTATATCAGTAACCCTTCTGAGATAAAAACAGCTGGAGCTTGTTAAGGTAATTACACAGGGGAAAGGATACTGTACTGGTAACTCCTCAGAAGATTCTGATTTGTGGTGAGGGGAGAGAGATAAATGCTCATTTAGGAACGACATGAACATGCTGCGTAGGTAGCTGTTATCAGTAAATATCTCCACTGAGATTAAGAAACAGCTGGAGCTTGTTAAGGTAGGGAGTATTAAATAAAAACAGTACTTCCTGGTATGGTTACTGTACTGGTAACTCCCCAAAAGAATCTGGATTGTGGTGAGGGAACAGAGAAAAAGCTCATTTAGGACCTGCACTTACGAAGGGTTAGGCAGCTGTATATCAGTAAATATCTCCACTGAGATAAAAAAGCAGTAGCTTGTTAAGGTAATTACACAAGGGATGGATAATGTACTGGTAACTCCTCAGAAGAATCTGATTGTGGTGAGGGAGAGAGATAAAAAGCTCATTTAGGAACGACATGAACATGCTGCGTAGGTATCTGTTTATCAGTAAATATCTCCACTGAGATTAAGAAAAGCAGTAGCTTAATTAAGTTAATTACACAGGTATGGTTACTGTACTTGTAACTCCCGAAAGAATCTGGATTGCGGTGAGGGAACAGAGAAAAAAGCTCATTTAGGACCTGCACTTACGAAGGGGGTAGGCAGCTGTATATCAGGGAGTAAAACTTCTGAGAATAAAAACAGCTGGAGCTTGTTAAGGTAATTACACAGGGGAAAGGATAATGTACTGGGAACTCCTCAGAAGAATCTGATTTGTGGTGAGGGGAGAGAGATAAAAGCTCATTTAGGAACGACATGAACATGCTGCGTAGGTAACTGTTTATCAGTAAATATCTCCAGTGAAATTAAGAAAAGAAGTAGCTTTAAGGTAATTACACAGGTATGGTTACTGTACTGGTAACTCTCCAAAAGAATCTGATTGTGGTGAGGGAACAGAGAAAAAAGCTCATTTAGGACCTGCACTTACGAAGGGGGTAGGCAGCTGTATATCAGGGAGTAAACCTTCTGAGAATAAAAACAGGTTGAGCTTGTTAAGGTAATTACACAGGTAAAGGATAATGTACTGGGAACTCCTCAGAAGAATCTGATTTGTTGTGAGGGCAGAGAGATAAAGCTCATTTAGGAACGACATGAACATGCTGCGTAGGTAGCTGTTTATCAGTAAATATCTCCACTGAGATTAAGAAAAGCAGTAGCTTAATAAAGTAAGTACTTCCTGGTATGGTTACTGTACTGGTAACTCCCCAAAAGAATCTGGATTGTGGTGAGGGAACAGAGAAAAAAGCTCATTTAGGACCTGCACTTACGAAGGGGGTAGGCAGCTGTATATCAGGGAGTAAACCTTCTGAGAATAAAAACAGGTGGAGCTTGTTAAGGTAATTAAACAGTGGAAAGGATAATGTACTGGGAACTCCTCAGAAGAATCTGATTTGTGGTGAGGGCAGAGAGATAAAAGCTCATTTAAGAACGACATGAACATGCTGCGTAGGTAGCGGTTATTAGTAAATATCTCCTTCTGAGATTAAGAAAAGCAGTAGCTTAATAAATTAAGTACTTCCTGGTATGGTTACTGTACTGGTAACTCCCAAAAGAGTCTGGATTGTGGTGAGGGAACAGAGAAAAAAGCTCATTTAGTAATGACATGAAAATTCTGCATAGTTAGCTGTTTATAAATAAATATCTCCACTGAGATTAAGAAAAGCAGTAGCTTAATAAATTAAGTACTTCCTGGTATGGTTACTGTACTGGTAACTCCCCAAAAGAATCTGGATTGTGGTGAGGGAACAGAGAAAAAGCTCATTTAGGACCTGCACTTACGAAGGGGGTATGCAGCTGTATATCAGGGAGTAAACCTTCTGAGAATAAAAACAGCTGGAGCTTGTTAAGGTAATTACACAGGGGAAAGGATAATGTACTGGCAACTCCTCAGAAGAATCTGATTCGTGGTGAGGGGAGAGAGATAAAAGCTCATTTAGGAACGACATGAAAATGCTGCATAGGTAGCTGTTTATAAATAAATATCTCCACTGAGATTAAGAAAAGCAGTAGCTTAATAAATTAAGTACTTCCTGGTATGGTTACTGTACTGGTAACTCCACAAAAGAATCTGGATTGTGGTGAAAAAGCTTATTTAGGACCTGCACTGCGAAGGGCGTAGGCAGCTGTATATCAGTGATTATCCCTTCTGAGAATAAAAACAGCTGGAGCTTGTTAAGGTAATTACACAGAGGAAAGGCAAATGTACTGGGAACTCCTCAGGAGAATCTGATTTGTGGTGAGGGGAGAGAGATAAAAGCTCATTTACGAACGACATGAACACTTACGAAGGGGGTAGGCATCTGTATATCAGGGAGTAAACATTCTTAGAATAAAAACAGCTGGAGCTTGTTAAGGTAATTACACAGGGGAAAGGATAATGTACTGGGAACTCCTCAGAAGAATCTGATTTGTGGTGAGGGTAGAGAGATAAAAGCTCATTTAGGAACGACATGAACATGCTGCATACGTAGCTGTTTATCAGTAAATATCTCCACTGAGATTAAGAAAAGCAGAGGCTTAATAAATTAAGTACTTCCTGGTATGGATACTGTACTGGTAACTCCCCAAAAGAATCTGGATTATGGTGAGGGAACAGAGAAAAAAGCTCATTTAGGAACGACATGAACAATCTGCGTAGGTAGCTGTTTATCAGTAAATATCTCCACTGAGATTAAGAAAAGCAGTAGCTTAATAAATTAAGTACTTCCTGGTATGGTTACTGTACTGGTAACTCCCCAAAAGAATCTGGATTTTTGTGAGGGAACAGAGAAAAAAGCTCATTTAGGACCTGCACTTACGAAGGGGGTAGGCAGCTGTATAACAGGGAGTAAACTTTCTGAGAATAAAAACAGCTGGAGCTTGTTAAGGTAATTACACAGGGGGAAGGATCATGTACTGGGAACTCCTCAGAAGAATCTGACTTGTGGTGAGGGGAGAGAGATAAAAGCTCATTGAGGAACGACATGAACATGCTGCATACGTAGCTGTTTATCAGTAAATATCTCCACTGAGATTAAGAAAAGCAGTAGCGTAATAAATTAAGTACTTCTTGGTGTGGTTACTGTACTGGTTACTCCCCAAAAGAATCTGGATTGTTGTGAGGGAACAGAGAAAAAAGCTCATTTAGGACCTGCACTTACGAAGGGGGTAGGCAGCTGTATATCATGGAGTATCCTTCTGAGAATAAAAGCAGCTGGAGCTTGTTAAGGTAATTACACAGGGGAAAGGATAATGTACTGGGAACTCCTCAGAAGAATCTGATTTGTGGTGAGGGGAGAGAGATAAAAGCTCATTTAAGAACAAAATGAAAATGCTGCATAGGTAGCTGTTTATCAGTAAATATCTCCACTGAGATTAAGAAAACCAGTGGCTTAATAAATTAAGTACTTCCTGGTATGGTTACGGTACTGGTAACTCCCCAAAAGAATCTGGATTTTGGTGAGGGAACAGAGAAAAAAGCTCATTTAGGACCTGCACTTACGAAGGGGGTAGGCAGCTGTATATCAGGGAGTAAACCTTCTGAGAATAAAAACAGCTGGAGCTTGTTAAGGTAATTAAACAGGGGAAAGGATAATGTACTAGGAACTCCTCAGAAGAATCTGATTTGCGGTGAGGGGAGAGAGATAAAAGCTCATTTAGGAACGACATGAAAATGCTGCGTAGGTAGCTGTTTATCAGTAAATATCTCCACTGAGATTAAGAAAAGCAGGAGCTTAATAAATTAAGTACTTCTTGGTGTGGTTACTGTACTGGTAACTCCCCAAAAGAATCTGGATTATGGTGAGGGAACAGAGAAAAAAGCTCATTTAGTTCCTGCACTTACGAAGAGGGTAGGCAGCTTTATATCAGGGAGTATCCCTTCTGAGAATAAAAGCAGCTGGAGATTGTTAAGGTAATTACACAGGGGAAAGGATAATGTACTGGGAACTCCTCAGAAGAATCTGATTTGTGGTGAGGGGAGAGACATAAAAGCTCATTTAGGAACGAAATGACAATGCTGCATAGATAGCTGTTTATCAGTAAATATCTCCACTGAGATTAAGAAAAGCAGTAGCTTAATAAATTAAGTACTTCCTGGTATGGTTACTGTACTGGTAACTCCCCAAAAGAATCTGGATTGTGGTGAGGGAACAGAGAAAAAGCTCATATAGACTTGCACTTACGAAGGGCGTAGGCAGCTGTATATCAGGGAGTATCCCTTCTGAGAATAAAAACAGCTGGAGCTTGTTAAGGTAGGGAGTAAACCTTCTGAGAATAAAAACAGCTGGAGCTTGTTAAGGTAATTACACAGGGGAAAGGATAATGTACTGGGAACTCCTCAGAAGAATCTGGTTTGTGATGAAGGGAGAGAGATAAAAGCTCATTTTGGAACGACATGAACATGCTGGGTAGGTAGCTGTTTATCAGTAAATATCTCCACTGAGATTAAGAAAAGCAGTAGCTTAATAAATTAAGTACTTCCTGGTATGGTTACTGTACTGGTAACTCCACAAAAGAATCTGGATTGTGGTGAGGGAACAGAGAAAAAGCTCATTTAGGACCTGCACTTACGAAGGGGGTAGGCAGCATTATATCAGGGAGTAAATCTTTTGAGAATAAAAACAGCTGGAGCTTGTTAAGGTAATTACACAGGGGAAAGGATAATGTACTCGGAACTCCTCAGAAGAATCTGATTTGTGGTAAGGGTAGAGAGATAAAAGCTCATTTAGGAATGACATGAAAATGCTGCATAGTTAGCTGTTTATCAATAAATATCTCCACTGAGATTATGAAAAGCAGTAGCTTAATAAATTAAGTACTTCCTGGTATGGTTACTGTACTGGAAACTCCACAAAAGAATCTGGATTGTGGTGAGGGAACAGAGAAAAAGCTCATTTAGGACCTGCACTTACGAAGGGGTAGGCAGCTGTATATCAGGGAGTATCCCTTCTGAGAATAAAAACAGCTGGAGCTTGTAAAGGTAATTACACAGGGGAAAGGATAATGTACTGGGAACTCCTCAGAAGAATCTGATTTGTGGAAAGGGGAGAGAGATAAAAGCTCATTTAGGACCTGCACTTACGAAGGGGGTAGGCAGCAGTATATTAGGAGGTAAACCTTCTGAGAATAAAAACAGCTGGAGCTTGTTAAGGTAATTACACAGGGGAAAGTATAATGTACTGGGAACTCCTCAGAAGTATCTGATTTGTGGTGAGGGGAGAGAGATAAAAGCTCATTTAGGAACGACATGAACATGCTGCGTAGGTAGCGGTTTATCAGTAAATATCTCCACTGAGATTAAGAAAAGCAGTAGCTTAATGAATTTAGTACTTCCTGGTATGGTTACTGTACTGGTAACTTCCCAAAAGAATCTGGATTGTGTTGAGGGAACAGAGAAAAAAGCTCATTTTGGACCTGCACTTACGAAGGGGGTAGGCAGCTGTATATCAGGGAGTAAACCTTCTGAGAATAAAAACAGCTGGAGCTTGTTAAGTTAATTACACAGGGGAAAGGATAATGTACTGGGAACTCCTCAGAATAATCGGATTTGTGGTGAGGGCAGAGAGATAAAAGCTCATTTAGGAACGACATGAACATGCTGCGTAGGTAGCGGTTTATGAGTAAATATCTCCACTGAGATTAAGAAAAGCAGTAGCTTAATAAATTAAGTACTTCCTGGTATGGCTACTGTACTGGTAACTCCCCAAAAGAATCTCGATTGTGGTGAGGGAACAGAGAAAAAAGCTCATTAAAACCTGCACTTACGAAGGGGGTAGGCAGCTGTATATCAGGGAGTAAACCTTCAGAGAATACAAACACCTGGAGCTTGTTAAGGTAATTACACAGGGGAAAGGATAATGTACTGGGAACTCCTCAGAAGAATCTGATTTGTGGTGAGGGAGAGAGATAAAAGCTCATTTAGGAACGACATGAACATGCTGCGTAGGCAGCTGTTTATCAGTAAATATCTCGACTGAGATTAAGAAAAGCAGTAGCTTAATAAATTAAGTACATCCTGGTATGGTTACTGTACTGGTAACTCCCCAAAAGATTCTGGATTGTGGTGAGGGAACAGAGAAAAAAGCTCATTTAGAACGACATGCACTTACGAAGGGGGAAGGCAGCTGTGTGTCAGGGAGTAAACCTTCTGAGAATAAAAACAGCTGGAGCTTGTTAAGGTATTCACACAGGGGAAAGGGTAATGTACTGGGAACTCCTCAGAAGAATCTGATTTGTGGTGAGGGAACAGAGAAAAAAGCTCATTTAGGACCTGCACTTACGAAGGGGGTAGGCAGCTGTATATCAGGGAGTAAACTTTCTGAGAATAAAAACAGCTGGAGCTTATTAAGGTAATTACACAGGGGAAAGGATAATGTACTGGGAACTCCTCAGAAGAATCTGATTTGTGGTGAGGGAAGAGAGATAAAAGCTCATATAGGAACGACATGAAAATGCTGCAGAGGTAGCTGTTTATCAATAAATATCTCCACTGAGATTAAGTAAAGCAGTAGCTTAATAAAATAAGTACTTCCTGGTATGGATACTGTACTGGTAACTCCCCAAAAGATTCTGGATTGTGGTGAGGGAACAGAGAAAAAAGCTCATTTATGAACTGCACTTACGAAGGGGGAAGGCAGCTGTATATCAGGGAGCAAACCTTCTGAGAATAAAAACAGCTGGAGCTTGTTAAGGTAATTACACAGGGGAAAGGATAATGTACTGGGAACTCCTCAGAAGAATCTGATTTGTGGTGAGGGAAGAGAGATAAAAGCTCATTTAGGAACGACATGAACATGCTGCATAGGTAGCTGTTTATCAGGAAATATCTCCACTGAGATTAAGAAAAGCAGTAGCTTAATAAATTAAGTACTTCCTGGAATGGTTACTGTACTGGTAACTCCCCAAATCAATCTGGGTTGTGGTGAGGGAACAGAGAAAGAAGCTCATTTAGGACCTGCACTTACGAAGGGGGTAGGCAGCTGTATATCAGGGAGTATCCCTTTTGAGGATAAAAACAGCTGGAGCTTATTAAGGTAATTACATGGGGGAAGTATAATGTACTGGGAACTCCTCAGAAGAATCTGATTTGTTTTGAGGGGAGAGAGATAAAAGCTCATTTAGGAACGACATGAAAATGCTGCATAGGTAGCTGTTTATCAGTAAATATCTCCACTGAGATTAAGAAAGCAGTAGGTTAATAAATTAAGTACTTCTTGGTGTGGTTACTGTACTGGTTACTCCCCAAAAGAATCTGGATTGTTGTGAGGGAACAGAGAAAAAAGCTCATTTAGGACCTGCACTTACGAAGGGGGTAGGCAGCTGTATATCATGGAGTATCCCTTCTGAGAATAAAAGCAGCTGGAGCTTGTTAAGGTAATTACACAGGGGAAAGGATAATGTACTGGGAACTCCTCAGAAGAATCTGATTTGTGGTGAGGGGAGAGAGATAAAAGCTCATTTAAGAACAAAATGAAAATGCTGCATAGGTAGCTGTTTATCAGTAAATATCTCCACTGAGATTAAGAAAACCAGTGGCTTAATAAATTAAGTACTTCCTGGTATGGTTACGGTACTGGTAACTCCCCAAAAGAATCTGGATTTTGGTGAGGGAACAGAGAAAAAAGCTCATTTAGGACCTGCACTTACGAAGGGGGTAGGCAGCTGTATATCAGGGAGTAAACCTTCTGAGAATAAAAACAGCTGGAGCTTGTTAAGGTAATTAAACAGGGGAAAGGATAATGTACTAGGAACTCCTCAGAAGAATCTGATTTGCGGTGAGGGGAGAGAGATAAAAGCTCATTTAGGAACGACATGAAAATGCTGCGTAGGTAGCTGTTTATCAGTAAATATCTCCACTGAGATTAAGAAAAGCAGGAGCTTAATAAATTAAGTACTTCTTGGTGTGGTTACTGTACTGGTAACTCCCCAAAAGAATCTGGATTGTGGTGAGGGAACAGAGAAAAAGCTCATTTAGTTCCTGCACTTACGAAGAGGGTAGGCAGCTTTATATCAGGGAGTATCCCTTCTGAGAATAAAAGCAGCTGGAGATTGTTAAGGTAATTACACAGGGGAAAGGATAATGTACTGGGAACTCCTCAGAAGAATCTGATTTGTGGTGAGGGGAGAGACATAAAAGCTCATTTAGGAACGAAATGACAATGCTGCATAGATAGCTGTTTATCAGTAAATATCTCCACTGAGATTAAGAAAAGCAGTAGCTTAATAAATTAAGTACTTCCTGGTATGGTTACTGTACTGGTAACTCCCCAAAAGAATCTGGATTGTGGTGAGGGAACAGAGAAAAAAGCTCATATAAGACTTGCACTTACGAAGGGCGTAGGCAGCTGTATATCAGGGAGTATCCCTTCTGAGAATAAAAACAGCTGGAGCTTGTTAAGGTAGGGAGTAAACCTTCTGAGAATAAAAACAGCTGGAGCTTGTTAAGGTAATTACACAGGGAAAGGATAATGTACTGGAACTCCTCAGAAGAATCTGGTTTGTGATGAAGGGAGAGAGATAAAAGCTCATTTTGGAACGACATGAACATGCTGGGTAGGTAGCTGTTTATCAGTAAATATCTCCACTGAGATTAAGAAAAGCAGTAGCTTAATAAATTAAGTACTTCCTGGTATGGTTACTGTACTGGTAACTCCACAAAAGAATCTGGATTGTGGTGAGGGAACAGAGAAAAAGCTCATTTAGGACCTGCACTTACGAAGGGGGTAGGCAGCATTATATCAGGGAGTAAATCTTTTGAGAATAAAAACAGCTGGAGCTTGTTAAGGTAATTACACAGGGGAAAGGATAATGTACTCGGAACTCCTCAGAAGAATCTGATTTGTGGTAAGGGTAGAGAGATAAAGCTCATTTAGGAATGACATGAAAATGCTGCATAGTTAGCTGTTTATCAATAAATATCTCCACTGAGATTATGAAAAGCAGTAGCTTAATAAATTAAGTACTTCCTGGTATGGTTACTGTACTGGAAACTCCACAAAAGAATCTGGATTGTGGTGAGGGAACAGAGAAAAAGCTCATTTAGGACCTGCACTTACGAAGGGGTAGGCAGCTGTATATCAGGGAGTATCCCTTCTGAGAATAAAAACAGCTGGAGCTTGTAAAGGTAATTACACAGGGGAAAGGATAATGTACTGGGAACTCCTCAGAAGAATCTGATTTGTGGAAAGGGGAGAGAGATAAAAGCTCATTTAGGAATGACATGAAAATGCTGCATAGTTAGCTGTTTATCAATAAATATCTCCACTGAGATTAAGAAAAGCAGTAGCTTAATAAATTAAGTACTTCCTGGTATGGTTACTGTACTGGTAACTCCCCAAAAGAATCTGGATTGTGGTGAGGGAACAGAGAAAAAAGCTCATTTAGGACCTGCACTTACGAAGGGGGTAGGCAGCTGTATATCAGGGAGTATCCCTTCTGAGAATAAAAACAGCTGGAGCTTGTAAGGTAATTACACAGGGGAAAGGATAATGTACTGGGAACTCCTCAGAAGAATCTGATTTGTGGTGTGGGGAGAGATAAAAGCTCATTTAGTAATGACATGAAAATTCTGCATAGTTAGCTGTTTATAAATAAATATCTCCACTGAGATTAAGAAAAGCAGTAGCTTAATAAATTAAGTACTTCCTGGTATGGTTACTGTACTGGTAACTCCCCAAAAGAATCTGGATTGTGGTGAGGGAACAGAGAAAATGCTCATTTAGGACCTGCACTTACGAAGGGGGTATGCAGCTGTATATCAGGGAGTAAACCTTCTGAGAATAAAAACAGCTGGAGCTTGTTAAGGTAATTACACAGGGGAAAGGATAATGTACTGGGAACTCCTCAGAAGAATCTGATTCGTGGTGAGGGGAGAGAGATAAAAGCTCATTTAGGAACGACATGAAAATGCTGCATAGGTAGCTGTTTATAAATAAATATCTCCACTGAGATTAAGAAAAGCAGTAGCTTAATAAATTAAGTACTTCCTGGTATGGTTACTGTACTGGTAACTCCACAAAAGAATCTGGATTGTGGTGAAAAAGCTTATTTAGGACCTGCACTTACGAAGGGCGTAGGCAGCTGTATATCAGTCATTATCCCTTCTGAGAATAAAAACAGCTGGAGCTTGTTAAGGTAATTACACAGAGGAAAGGAAAATGTACTGGGAACTCCTCAGGAGAATCTGATTTGTGGTGAGGGGAGAGAGATAAAAGCTCATTTACGAACGACATGAACACGCTGCGTAGGTAGCTGTTTGTCAGTAAATATCTCCACTGAGATTAAGAAAAGCAGTAGCTTAATAAATTAAGTACTTCCTGGTATGGTTACTTTACTGGTAACTCCCCAAAAGCATCTGGATTGTGGTGAGGGAACAGAGAAAAAAGCTCATTTAGGACCTGCACTTACGAAGGGGGTAGGCAGCTGTATATCAGGGAGTAAATCTTCTGTGAATAAAAACAGCTGGAGCTTGTTAAGGTAATTACACAGGGGAAAGAATAATGTACTGGGAACTCCTCAGAAGAATCTGATTTGTGGTGAGGGAAGAGAGATAAAAGCTCATATAGGAACGACATGAAAATGCTGCAGAGGTAGCTGTTTATCAATAAATATCTCCACTGAGATTAAGTAAAGCAGTAGCTTAATAAAATAAGTACTTCCTGGTATGGATACTGTACTGGTAACTCCCCAAAAGATTCTGGATTGTGGTGAGGGAACAGAGAAAAAAGCTCATTTATGAACTGCACTTACGAAGGGGGAAGGCAGCTGTATATCAGGGAGCAAACCTTCTGAGAATAAAACAGCTGGAGCTTGTTAAGGTAATTACACAGGGGAAAGGATAATGTACTGGGAACTCCTCAGAAGAATCTGATTTGTGGTGAGGGAAGAGAGATAAAAGCTCATTTAGGAACGACATGAACATGCTGCATAGGTAGCTGTTTATCAGGAAATATCTCCACTGAGATTAAGAAAAGCAGGAGCTTAATAATTTAAGTACTCCCTGGTATGGTTACTGTACTGGTAACTCCCCAAAAGAATCTGGATTGTGGTGAGGGAACAGAGAAAAATCTCACTTAGGACCTGCACTTACGAAGGGGGTAGGCAACAGTATATCAGGGAGTATCCCTTCTAAGAATTAAAACAGCTGGAGCTTGTTAAGGTAATTACACAGGGGAAAGGATAATGTACTGGGAACTCCTCAGAAGAATCTGATTCGTGGTGAGGGGAGAGAGATAAAAGCTCATTTAGGAACGACATGAAAATGCTGCATAGGTAGCTGTTTATCAGTAAATATCTCCACTGAGATTAAGAAAAGCAGTAGCTTAATAAATTAAGTACTTCCTGGTATGGTTACTGTACTGGTAACTCCCCAAAAGAATCTGGACTGTGGTGAGGGAACAGAGAAAAATGCTCATTTTGGACCTGCACTTACGAAGGGGGTAGGCAGCTGTATATTAGGGAGTAAACCTTCTGAGAATAAAAACAGCTGGAGCTTG
>NW_025961920.1:0-39693 GCF_023159225.1 Perognathus longimembris pacificus | reverse complement strand
CTCATTTAGGAACGACATGAACATGCTGCATAGGTAGCTGTTTATCAGTAAATATCTCCACTGAGATTAAGAAAAGCAGTAGCTTAATAAATTAAGTACTTCCTGGTATGGTTACTGAACTAGTACCTCCCCAAAAGAACCTGGATTGTGGTGAGGGAACAGAGAAAAAAGCTCATTATTACCTGCCCTTACGAAGGGGGTAGGCAGCTGTATATCAGGGAGTAAACCTTCTGAGAATAAAAACAGCTGGAGCTTGTTAAGGTAATTACACAGGTGATAGGATAATGTACTGGGAACTCCTCAGAAGAATCTGATTTGTGGTGAGGGGAGAGAGATAAAAGCTCATTTAGGAACGACATGAACATGCTGCGTAGGTAGCTGTTCATCAGTAAATATCTCCATTGAGATTAAGGAAAGCAGTAGCTTAATAAATTAAGTACTTCCTGGTATGGTTACTGTACTGGTAATTCCCCAAAAGAATCTGGATTGTGGTGAGGGAACAGAGAAAAAAGCTCATTTAGGACCTGCACTTACGAAGGGGGTAGGCAGCAGTATATCAGGGAGTAAACCTTCTGAGAATAAAAGGAGCTGGAGCTTGTTAAGTTAATTATACAGGGGAAAGGATAATGTACTGGAATTCCTCAGAAGAATCTGATTTGGGGTGAGGGGAGAGAGATAAAAGCTCATTTAGAACGACATGAACATGCTGCGTACATTGCTGTTTATCAGTAAATATCTCCACTGAGATTAAGAAAAGCAGTAGCTTAATAAATTAAGTACTTCCTGGTATGGTTACTGTACTGGTAACTCCCCAAAAGAATCTGGATTGTGGTGAGGGAACAGAGAAAAAAGCTCATTTAGGAACGACATGAACATGCTGCGTAGGTAGCTATTTATCAGTAAATATCTCCACTGAGATTAAGAAAAGCAGTAGCTTAATAAATTAAGTACTTCCTGATATGGTTACTGTGCTGGTAACTCCCCGAAAGAATATGGATTGTGGTGAGGGAACAGAGAAAAAAGCTCATTTAAGACCTGCACTTACGAAGGGGGTAGGCAGCTGTATATCAGGGAGTAAACCTTCTGAGAATAAAAACAGCTGGAGCTTGTTAAGGTAATTACACAGGGGAAAGGATAATGTACTGGGAACTCCTAAGTAGAATCTGATTTGTGGTGAGGGGAGAGAGATAAAAGCTCATTTAGGAACGACATGGACATGCTGCGTAGGTAGCTGTTTATCAGTAAATATCTCCACTGAGATGAAGAAAAGCAGTAGCTTAATAAATTAAGTACTTCCTGGTATGGGTACTATACTAGTAACTCCCCAAAAGAATCTGGATTGTGGTGAGGGAACAGAGAAAAAAGCTCATTTAGGACATGCACTTACGAAGGGGTTAGGCAGCTGTATATCAGGGAGTAAACCTTCTGAGAATAAAAACAGCTGGAGCTTGTTAAGGTAATTACACAGGGGAAAGGATAATGTACTGGGAACTCCTCAGAAGAATCTGATTTGTGGTGAGGGGAGAGAGATAAAAGCTCATTTAGGAACGACATGAACATGCTGCGTAGGTAGCTATTTATCAGTAAATATCTCCACTGAGATTAAGAAAAGCAGTAGCTTAATAAATTAAGTACTTCCTGATATGGTTACTGTGCTGATAACTCCCCGAAAGAATCTGGATTGTGGTGAGGGAACAGAGAAAAAAGCTCATTTAAGACCTGCACTTACGAAGGGGGTAGGCAGCTGTATATCAGGGAGTAAACCTTCTGAGAATAAAACAGCTGGAGCTTGTTAAGGTAATTACACAGGGGAAAGGATAATGTACTGGGAACTCCTAAGTAGAATCTGATTTGTGGTGAGGGGAGAGAGATAAAAGCTCATTTAGGAACGATATGGACATGCTGCGTAGGTAGCTGTTTATCAGTAAATATCTCCACTGAGATTAAGAAAAGCAGTAGCTTAATAAATTAAGTACTTCCTCATATGGTTACTGTACTGGTAACTCCCCAAAGAATCTGGATTGTGGTGAGGGAACAGAGAAAAAAGCTCATTTAGGACCTGCACTTACGAAGGGGGTAGGCAGCTGTATATCAGGGAGTATCACTTCTGAGAATAAAAACAGCTTTAGCTTGTTAAGGTAATTACACAGGGGAAAGGATAATGTACTGGGAACTCCTCAGAAGAATCTGATTTGTGGTGAGGGGAGAGAGATAAAAGCTCATTAGAACGACATGAACATGCTGCATAGTAGTGTTTATCAGTAAATATCTCCACTGAGATTAAGAAAAGCAGTAGTTAATAAATTAAGTACTTCCTGGTATGGATACTGTACTGGTAACTCCCCAAAAGAATCTGGATTGTGGTGAGGGAACAGAGAAAAAAGCTCATTTAGGAACGACATGAACATGCTGCATAGGTAGCTGTTTATCAGTAAATATCTCCACTGAGATTAAGAAAAGCAGTAGCTTAATAAATTAAGTACTTCCTGGTATGGTTACTGAACTAGTACCTCCCCAAAAGAATCTGGATTGTGGTGAGGGAACAGAGAAAAAAGCTCATTTACCTGCCCTTACGAAGGGGGTAGGCAGCTGTATATCAGGGAGTAAACCTTCTGAGAATAAAAACAGCTGGAGCTTGTTAAGGTAATTACACAGGTGATAGGATAATGTACTGGGAACTCCTCAGAAGAATCTGATTTGTGGTGAGGGGAGAGAGATAAAAGCTCATTTAGGAACGACATGAACATGCTGCGTAGGTAGCTGTTCATCAGTAAATATCTCCATTGAGATTAAGGAAAGCAGTAGCTTAATAAATTAAGTACTTCCTGGTATGGTTACTGTACTGGTAACTCCCCAAAGAATCTGATTGTGGTGAGGGAACAGAGAAAAAAGCTCATTTAGGACCTGCACTTACGAAGGGGGTAGGCAGCTGTATATCAGGGAGTAAACCTTCTGAGAATAAAAGGAGCTGGAGCTTGTTAAGTTAATTATACAGGGGAAAGGATAATGTACTGGAACTCCTCAGAAGAATCTGATTTGGTGAGGGGAGAGAGATAAAAGCTCATTTAGGAACGACATGAACATGCTGCGTACAGCTGTTTATCAGTAAATATCTCCACTGAGATTAAGAAAAGCAGTAGCTTAATAAATTAAGTACTTCCTGGTATGGTTACTGTACTGGTAACTCCCCAAAAGAATCTGGAATGTGGTGAGGGAACAGAGAAAAAAGCTCATTTAGGAACGACATGAACATGCTGCGTAGGTAGCTATTTATCAGTAAATATCTCCACTGAGATTAAGAAAAGCAGTAGCTTAATAAATTAAGTACTTCCTGATATGGTTACTGTACTGGTAACTCCCCAAAGAATCTGGATTGTGGTGAGGGAACAGAGAAAAAAGCTCATTTAAGACCTGCACTTACGAAGGGGGTAGGCAGCTGTATATCAGGGAGTAAACCTTCTGAGAATAAAAACAGCTGGAGCTTGTTAAGGTAATTACACAGGGGAAAGGATAATGTACTGGGAACTCCTAAGTAGAATCTGATTTGTGGTGAGGGGAGAGAGATAAAAGCTCATTTAGGAACGACATGGACATGCTGCGTAGGTAGCTGTTTATCAGTAAATATCTCCACTGAGATGAAGAAAAGCAGTAGCTTAATAAATTAAGTACTTCCTGGTATGGGTACTATACTGTAACTCCCCAAAAGAATCTGGATTGTGGTGAGGGAACAGAGAAAAAAGCTCATTTAGGACATGCACTTACGAAGGGGTAGGCAGCTGTATATCAGGGAGTAAACCTTCTGAGAATAAAAACAGCTGGAGCTTGTTAAGGTAATTACACAGGGGAAAGGATAATGTACTGGGAACTCCTCAGAAGAATCTGATTTGTGGTGAGGGGAGAGAGATAAAAGCTCATTTAGGAACGACATGAACATGCTGCGTAGGTAGCTATTTATCAGTAAATATCTCCACTGAGATTAAGAAAAGCAGTAGCTTAATAAATTAAGTACTTCCTGATATGGTTACTGTACTGATAACTCCCCGAAAGAATCTGGATTGTGGTGAGGGAACAGAGAAAAAAGCTCATTTAGGACCTGCACTTACGAAGGGGGTAGGCAGCTGTATATCAGGGAGTAAACCTTCTGAGAATAAAACAGCTGGAGCTTGTTAAGGTAATTACACAGGGGAAAGGATAATGTACTGGGAACTCCTAAGTAGAATCTGATTTGTGGTGAGGGGAGAGAGATAAAAGCTCATTTAGGAACGATATGGACATGCTGCGTAGGTAGCTGTTTATCAGTAAATATCTCCACTGAGATTAAGAAAAGCAGTAGCTTAATAAATTAAGTACTTCCTGGTATGGTTACTGTACTGGTAACTCCCCAAAAGAATCTGGATTGTGGTGAGGGAACAGAGAAATAGCTCCTTTACGACCTGCACTTACGAAGGGGGTAGGCAGCTGTATATCAGGGAGTAAACCTTCTGAGAATAAAAACAGCTGGTGCTTGTTATGGTAATTACACAGGGGAAAGGATAATGTACTGGGAACTCCTCAGAAGAATCTGATTTGTGGTGAGGGGAGAGAGATAAAAGCTCATTTAGGAACGACATGAACATGCTGCGTAGGTAGCTTTTTATCAGTAAATATCTCCACTGAGATTAAGAAAAGCAGTAGCTTAATAAATTAAGTACTTCCTGGTATGGTTACTGTACTGGTAACTCCCCAAAAGAATCTGGATTGTGGTGAGGGAACAGAGAAAAAAGCTCATTTAGGACCTGCACTTACGAAGGGGGTAGGCAGCTGTATATCAGGGAGTAAACCTTCTGAGAATAAAAACAGCTGGAGCTTGTTAAGGTAATTACACAGGGGAAAGGATAATGTACTGGGAACTCCTCAGAAGAATCTGATTTTTGGTGAGGGGAGAGAGATAAAAGCACATTTAGGAACGACATGAACATGCTGCGTAGGTAGCTGTTTATCAGTAAATATCTCCACTGAGATTAAGAAAAGCAGTAGCTTAATAAATTAAGTACTTCCTGGTATGGTTACTGTATTGGTAACTCCCCAAAAGAATCTGGATTGTGGTGAGGGAACAGAGAAAAAAGCTCATTTATGACCTGCACTTACGAAGGGGTTAGGCAGCTGTATATCAGGGAGTAAACCTTCTGAGAATAAAAACAGCTGGAGCTTGTTAAGGTAATTACACAGGGGAAAGGATAATGTACTGGGAACTCCTCAGAAGAATCTGATTTGTGGTGAGGGGAGAGAGATATAAGCTCATTTAGGAACGACATGAACATGCTGCGTAGGTAGCTGTTTATCAGTAAATATCTCCACTGAGATTAAGAAAAGCAGTAGCTTAATAAATTAAGTACTTCCTGGTATGTTTACTGTACTGGTAACTCCCCAAAAGAATCTGGATTGTGGTGAGGGAGCAGAGAAAAAAGCTCCTTTAGGACCTGCACTTACGAAGGGGTTAGGCAGCTGTATATCAGGGAGTAAACCTTCTGAGAATAAAAACACCTGGAGCTTGTTAAGGTAATTACACAGGGGAAAGGATAATGTACTGGGAACTCCTCAGAAGAATCTGATTTGTGGTGAGGGGAGAGAGATAAAAGCTCATTTAGGAACGACATTAACATGCTGCGTAGGTAGCTGTTTATCAGTAAATATCTCCACTGAGATTAAGAAAAGCAGTAGCTTAATAAATTAAGTACTTATTGATATGGTTACTGTACTGGTAACTCACCGAAAGAATATGGATTGTGGTGAGGTTACAGAGAAAAAAGCTCATTTAGGACCTGCACTTACGAAGGGTGTAGGCAGCTGTATATCAGGGAGTAAACTTTCTGAGAATAAAAACAGCTGGAGCTTGTTAAGGTAATTACACAGGGGAAAGGATAATGTACTGGGAACTCCTCAGAAGAATCTGATTTTTGGTGAGGGGAGAGAGATAAAAGCTCATTTAGGAACGACATGAACATGCTGCATACGTAGCTGTTTATCAGTAAATATCTCCACTGAGATTAAGAAAAGCAGTAGCTTAATAAATTAAGTACTTCCTCGTATGGTTACTGTACTAGTAACTCCCCAAAAGAATCTGGATTGTGGTGAGGGAACAGAGAAAAAAGCTCATTTAGGACCTGCACTTACAAAGGGGGTAGGCAGCAGTATATCAGGGAGTAAACCTTCTAAGAATAAAAACAGCTGGAGCTCGTTAAGGTAATTACACAGGGGAAAGGATAATGTACTGGGAACTCCTCAGAAGAATCTGATTTGTGGTGAGAAGAGAGAGATAAAAGCTCATTTAGGAACGACATGAACATGCTGCGTAGGTAGCTTTTTATCAGTAAATATCTCCACTGAGATTAAGAAAAGCAGTAGCTTAATAAATAAGTACTTCCTGGTATGGTTACTGTACTGGTAACTCCCAAAAGAATCTGGATTGTGGTGAGGGAACAGAGAAAAAAGCTCATTTAGGACCTGCACTTACGAAGGGGGTAGGCAGCTGTATATCAGGGAGTAAACCTTCTGAGAATAAAAACAGCTGGAGCTTGTTAAGGTAATTACACAGGGGAAAGGATAATGTACTGGGAACTCCTCAGAAGAATCTGATTTGTGGTGAGGGGAGAGAGATAAAGCTCATTTAGGAACGACATGAACATGCTGCGTAGGTAGCTTTTTATCAGTAAATATCTCCACTGAGATTAAGAAAAGCAGTAGCTTAATAAATTAAGTACTTCCTGGTATGGTTACTGTACTGGTACCTCCCCAAAAGAATCTGGATTGTGGTGAGGGAACAGAGAAAAAAGCTCATTTAGGACCTGCACTTACGAAGGGGGTAGGCAGCTGTATATCAGGGAGTAAACCTTCTGAGATAAAAACAGCTGGAGCTTGTTAAGGTAATTACCCAGGGGAAAGGATAATGTACTGGGAACTCCTCAGAAGAATCTGATTTGTGGTGAGGGGAGAGAGATAAAAGCTCATTTAGGAACGACATGAACATGCTGCGTAGGTAGCTGTTTATCAGTAAATATCTCCACTGAGATTAAGAAAAGCAGTAGCTTAATAAATTAAGTACTTCCTGGTATGGTTACTGTACTGGTAACTCCCCAAAAGAATATGGATTGTGGTGAGGGAACAGAGAAAAAAGCTCATTTAGGACCTGCACTTACGAAGGGGGTAGGCAGCTGTATATCAGGGAGTAAACCTTCTGAGAATAAAAACAGCTGGAGCTTGTTAAGGTAATTACACAGGGGAAAGGATAATGTACTGGGAACTCCTCAGAAGAATCTGATTTGTGGTGAGGGGAGAGAGATAAAAGCTCATTTAGGAACGACATGAACATGCTGCGTAGGTAGCTGTTTATCAGTAAATATCTCCACTGAGATTAAGAAAAGCAGTAGCTTAATAAATTAAGTACTTCCTGGTATGGTTACTGTACTGGTAACTCCCCAAAAGAATCTAGATTGTGGTGAGGGAACAGAGAAAAAAGCTCATTTAGGACCTGCACTTACGAAGGGGGTAGGCAGCTGTATATCAGGGAGTAAACCTTCTGAGAATAAAAACAGCTGGAGCTTGTTAAGGTAATTACACAGGGGAAAGGATAATGTACTGGGAACTCCTCAGAAGAATCTGATTTGTGGTGAGGGGAGAGAGATAAAAGCTCATTTAGGAACGACATGAACATGCTGCGTAGTTAGCTGTTTATCAGTAAATATCTCCAATGAGATTAAGAAAAGCAGTAGCTTAATAAATTAAGTACTTCCTGGTATCGTTACTGTACTGGTAACTCCCCAAAAGAATCTGGATTGTGGTGAGGGAACAGAGAAAAAAGCTCATTTAAGACCTGCACTTACGAAGGGGGTAGGCAGCTGTATATCAGGGAGTAAACCTTCTGAGAATAAAAACAGCTGGAGCTTGTTAAGGTAATTAAACAGGGGAAAGGATAATGTACTGGGAACTCCTCAGAAGAATCTGATTTGTGGTGAGGGGAGAGAGATAAAAGCTCATGCTGCGTAGGTAGCTGTTTATCAGTAAATATCTCCACTGAGATTAAGAAAAGCAGTAGCTTAATAAATTAAGTACTTCCTGGTATGGTTACTGTACTGGTAACTCCCCAAAAGAATCTGGATTGTGGTGAGGGAACAGAGAAAAAAGCTCATTTAGGACCTGCACTTACGAAGGGGGTAGGCAGCTGTATATCAGGGAGTAAACCTTCTGAGAATAAAAACAGCTGGAGCTTCTTAAGGTAATTACACAGGGGAAAGGATAATGTACTGGGAACTCCTCAGAAGAATCTGATTTGTGGTGAGGGGAGAGAGATAAAAGCTCATTTAGGAACGACATGAACATGCTGCGTAGGTAGCTGTTTATCAGTAAATATCTCCACTGAGATTAAGAAAAGCAGTAGCTTAATAAATTAAGTACTTCCTGGTATGGTTACTGTACTGGTAACTCCACAAAGAATCTGGATTGTGTAGAGGGAACAGAGAAAAAATCTCATTTAGGACCTGCACTTACGAAGGGGGTAGGCAGTTGTATATCAGGGTGTAAACCTTCTGAGAATCAAAATAGCTGGAGCTTGTTAAGGTAATTACAAAGGGGAAAGGATAATGTACTGGGAACTCCTCAGAAGAATCTGATTTGTGGTGAGGGGAGAGAGATAAAAGCTCATTTAGGAACGACATGAACATGCTGCGTAGGTAGCTGTTTATCAGTAAATATCTCCACTGAGATTAAGAAAAGCATTATCTTAATACATTAAGTACTTCCTGGTATGGTTACTGTACTGGTAACTCCCCAAAAGAATCTGGATTGTGGTGAGGGAACAGAGAAAAAAGCTCATTTAGGACCTGCACTTACGAAGGGGGTAGGCAGCTGTATATCAGGGAGTAAACCTTCTGAGAATAAAAACAGCTGGAGCTTGTTAAGGTAATTACACAGGGGAAAGCATAATGTACTGGGAACTCCTCAGAAGAATCTGATTTGTGGTGAGGGGAGAGAGATAAAAGCTCATTTAGGAACGACATGAACATGCTGCGTAGGTAGCTGTTTATCAGTAAATATCTCCACTGAGATTAAGAAAAGCAGTAGCTTAATAAATTAAGTATTTCCTGGTATGGTTACTGTACTGGTAACTCCCCAAAAGAATCTGGATGTAGTGAGGGAACAGAGAAAAAAGCTCATTTAGGACCTGCACTGACGAAGGGGGTAGGCAGCTGTATATCAGGGAGTAAACCTTCTGAGAATAAAAACAGCTGGAGCTTGTTAAGGTAATTACACAGGGGAAAGGATAATGTACTGGGAACTCCTCAGAAGAATCTGATTAGTGGTGAGGGGAGAGAGATAAAAGCTCATTTAGGAACGACATGAACATGCTGCGTAGTTAGCTGTTTATCAGTAAATATCTCCAATGAGATTAAGAAAAGCAGTAGCTTAATAAATTAAGTACTTCCTGGTATCGTTACTGTACTGGTAACTCCCCAAAAGAATCTGGATTGTGGTGAGGGAACAGAGAAAAAAGCTCATTTAAGACCTGCACTTACGAAGGGGGTAGGCAGCTGTATATCAGGGAGTAAACCTTCTGAGAATAAAAACAGCTGGAGCTTGTTAAGGTAATTAAACAGGGGAAAGGATAATGTACTGGGAACTCCTCAGTAGAATCTGATTTGTGGTGAGGGGAGAGAGATAAAAGCTCATGCTGCGTAGGTAGCTGTTTATCAGTAAATATCTCCACTGAGATTAAGAAAAGCAGTAGCTTAATAAATTAAGTACTTCCTGGTATGGTTACTGTACTGGTAACTCCCCAAAAGAATCTGGATTGTGGTGAGGGAACAGAGAAAAAAGCTCATTTAGGACCTGCACTTACGAAGGGGGTAGGCAGCTGTATATCAGGGAGTAAACCTTCCGAGAATAAAAACAGCTGGAGTTTGTTAAGGTAATTACACAGGGGAAAGGATAATGTACTGGGAACTCCTCAGAAGAATCTGATTTGTGGTGAGGGGAGAGAGATAAAAGCTCATTTAGGAACGACATGAACATGCTGCGTAGGTAGCTGTTTATCAGTAAATATCTCCACTGAGATTAAGAAAAGCAGTAGCTTAATAAATTAAGTACTTCCTGTTATGGTTACTGTACTGGTAACTCCCCAAAAGAATCTGGATTGTGGTGAGGGAACAAAGAAAAAAGCTCATTTAGGACCTGCACTTACGAAGGGGGTAGGCAGCTGTATATCAGGGAGTAAACCTTCTGAGAATAAAAACAGCTGGAGCTTGTTAAGGTAATTACACAGGGGAAAGGATAATGTACTGGGAACTCCTAAGTAGAATCTGATTTGTGGTGAGGGGAGAGAGATAAAAGCTCATTTAGGAACGACATGGACATGCTGCGTAGGTAGCTGTTTATCAGTAAATATCTCCACTGAGATTAAGAAAAGCAGTAGCTTAATAAATTAAGTACTTCCTGGTATGGTTACTGTACTGGTAACTCCCCAAAAGAATCTGGATTGTGGTGAGGGAACAGAGAAATAGCTCCTTTACGACCTGCACTTACGAAGGGGGTAGGCAGCTGTATATCAGGGAGTAAACCTTGTGAGAATAAAAACAGCTGGTGCTTGTTATGGTAATTACACAGGGGAAAGGATAATGTACTGGGAACTCCTCAGAAGAATCTGATTTGTGGTGAGGGGAGAGAGATAAAAGCTCATTTAGGAACGACATGAACATGCTGCGTAGGTAGCTTTTTATCAGTAAATATCTCCACTGAGATTAAGAAAAGCAGTAGCTTAATAAATTAAGTACTTCCTGGTATGGTTACTGTACTGGTAACTCCCCAAAAGAATCTGGATTGTGGTGAGGGAACAGAGAAAAAAGCTCATTTAGGACCTGCACTTACGAAGGGGGTAGGCAGCTGTATATCAGGGAGTAAACCTTCTGAGAATAAAAACAGCTGGAGCTTGTTAAGGTAATTACACAGGGGAAAGGATAATGTACTGGGAACTCCTCAGAAGAATCTGATTTTTGGTGAGGGGAGAGAGATAAAAGCACATTTAGGAACGACATGAACATGCTGCGTAGGTAGCTGTTTATCAGTAAATATCTCCACTGAGATTAAGAAAAGCAGTAGCTTAATAAATTAAGTACTTCCTGGTATGGTTACTGTATTGGTAACTCCCCAAAAGAATCTGGATTGTGGTGAGGGAACAGAGAAAAAAGCTCATTTATGACCTGCACTTACGAAGGGGTTAGGCAGCTGTATATCAGGGAGTAAACCTTCTGAGAATAAAAACAGCTGGAGCTTGTTAAGGTAATTACACAGGGGAAAGGATAATGTACTGGGAACTCCTCAGAAGAATCTGATTTGTGGTGAGGGGAGAGAGATATAAGCTCATTTAGGAACGACATGAACATGCTGC
The DNA here is from genome assembly GCF_023159225.1 of Perognathus longimembris pacificus. NCBI lineage: Eukaryota > Metazoa > Chordata > Mammalia > Rodentia > Heteromyidae > Perognathus > Perognathus longimembris. Next base: position 28,277 of record NW_025961920.1, on the reverse strand, counting down.
GTAGGTAGCTGTTTATCAGTAAATATCTCCACTGAGATTAAGAAAAGCAGTAGCTTAATAAATTAAGTACTTCCTGGTATGTTTACTGTACTGGTAACTCCCCAAAAGAATCTGGATTGTGGTGAGGGAGCAGAGAAAAAAGCTCCTTTAGGACCTGCACTTACGTAGGGGTTAGGCAGCTGTATATCAGGGAGTAAACCTTCTGAGAATAAAAACACCTGGAGCTTGTTAAGGTAATTACACAGGGGAAAGGATAATGTACTGGGAACTCCTCAGAAGAATCTGATTTGTGGTGAGGGGAGAGAGATAAAAGCTCATTTAGGAACGACATTAACATGCTGCGTAGGTAGCTGTTTATCAGTAAATATCTCCACTGAGATTAAGAAAAGCAGTAGCTTAATAAATTAAGTACTTTTTGATATGGTTACTGTACTGGTAACTCACCGAAAGAATATGGATTGTGGTGAGGTTACAGAGAAAAAAGCTCATTTAGGACCTGCACTTACGAAGGGTGTAGGCAGCTGTATATCAGGGAGTAAACTTTCTGAGAATAAAAACAGCTGGAGCTTGTTAAGGTAATTACACAGGGGAAAGGATAATGTACTGGGAACTCCTCAGAAGAATCTGATTTTTGGTGAGGGGAGAGAGATAAAAGCTCATTTAGGAACGACATGAACATGCTGGGTAGGTAGCTGTTTATCAGTAAATATCTCCACTGAGATTAAGAAAAGCAGTAGCTTAATAAATTAAGTATTTCCTCGTATGGTTACTGTACTAGTAACTCCCCAAAAGAATCTGGATTGTGGTGAGGGAACAGAGAAAAAAGCTCATTTAGGACCTGCACTTACAAAGGGGGTAGGCAGCAGTATATCAGGGAGTAAACCTTCTAAGAATAAAAACAGCTGGAGCTCGTTAAGGTAATTACACAGGGGAAAGGATAATGTACTGGGAACTCCTCAGAAGAATCTGATTTGTGGTGAGAAGAGAGAGATAAAAGCTCATTTAGGAACGACATGAACATGCTGCGTAGGTAGCTTTTTATCAGTAAATATCTCCACTGAGATTAAGAAAATCAGTAGCTTAATAAACTAAGTACTTCCTGGTATGGTTACTGTACTGGTAACTCCCGAAAAGAATCTGGATTGTGGTGAGGGAACAGAGAAAAAAGCTCATTTAGGACCTGCACTTACGAAGGGGGTAGGCAGCTGTATATCAGGGAGTAAACCTTCTGAGAATAAAAACAGCTGGAGCTTGTTAAGGTAATTACACAGGGGAAAGGATAATGTACTGGGAACTCCTCAGAAGAATCTGATTTGTGGTGAGGGGAGAGAGATAAAGCTCATTTAGGAACGACATGAACATGCTGCGTAGGTAGCTCTTTATCAGTAAATATCTCCACTGAGATTAAGAAAAGCAGTAGCTTAATAAATTAAGTACTTCCTGGTATGGTTACTGTACTGGTACCTCCCCAAAATAATCTGGATTGTGGTGAGGGAACAGAGAAAAAAGCTCATTTAGGACCTGCACTTACGAAGGGGGTAGGCAGTTGTATATCAGGGTGTAAACCTTCTGAGAATCAAAATAGCTGGAGCTTGTTAAGGTAATTACAAAGGGGAAAGGATAATGTACTGGGAACTCCTCAGAAGAATCTGATTTGTGGTGAGGGGAGAGAGATAAAAGCTCATTTAGGAACGACATGAACATGCTGCGTAGGTAGCTGTTTATCAGTAAATATCTCCACTGAGATTAAGAAAAGCAGTATCTTAATACATTAAGTACTTCCTGGTATGGTTACTGTACTGGTAACTCCCCAAAAGAATCTGGATTGTGGTGAGGGAACAGAGAAAAAAGCTCATTTAGGACCTGCACTTACGAAGGGGGTAGGCAGCTGTATATCAGGGAGTAAACCTTCTGAGAATAAAAACAGCTGGAGCTTGTTAAGGTAATTACACAGGGGAAAGCATAATGTACTGGGAACTCCTCAGAAGAATCTGATTTGTGGTGAGGGGAGAGAGATAAAAGCTCATTTAGGAACGACATGAACATGCTGCGTAGGTAGCTGTTTATCAGTAAATATCTCCACTGAGATTAAGAAAAGCAGTAGCTTAATAAATTAAGTACTTCCTGGTATGGTTACTGTACTGGTAACTCCCCAAAAGAATCTGGAGTGTAGTGAGGGAACAGAGAAAAAAGCTCATTTAGGACCTGCACTGACGAAGGGGGTAGGCAGCTGTATATCAGGGAGTAAACCTTCTGAGAATAAAAACAGCTGGAGCTTGTTAAGGTAATTACACAGGGGAAAGGATAATGTACTGGGAACTCCTCAGAAGAATCTGATTTGTGGTGAGGGGAGAGAGATAAAAGCTCATTTAGGAACGACATGAACATGCTGCGTAGTTAGCTGTTTATCAGTAAATATCTCCAATGAGATTAAGAAAAGCAGTAGCTTAATAAATTAAGTACTTCCTGGTATCGTTACTGTACTGGTAACTCCCCAAAAGAATCTGGATTGTGGTGAGGGAACAGAGAAAAAAGCTCATTTAAGACCTGCACTTACGAAGGGGGTAGGCAGCTGTATATCAGTGAGTAAACCTTCTGAGAATAAAAACAGCTGGAGCTTGTTAAGGTAATTAAACAGGGGAAAGGATAATGTACTGGGAACTCCTCAGAAGAATCTGATTTGTGGTGAGGGGAGAGAGATAAAAGCTCATGCTGCGTAGGTAGCTGTTTATCAGTAAATATCTCCACTGAGATTAAGAAAAGCAGTAGCTTAATAAATTAAGTACTTCCTGGTATGGTTACTGTACTGGTAACTCCCCAAAAGAATCTGGATTGTGGTGAGGGAACAGAGAAAAAAGCTCATTTAGGACCTGCACTTACGAAGGGGGTAGGCAGCTGTATATCAGGGAGTAAACCTTCCGAGAATAAAAACAGCTGGAGTTTGTTAAGGTAATTACACAGGGGAAAGGATAATGTACTGGGAACTCCTCAGAAGAATCTGATTTGTGGTGAGGGGAGAGAGATAAAAGCTCATTTAGGAACGACATGAACATGCTGCGTAGGTAGCTGTTTATCAGTAAATATCTCCACTGAGATTAAGAAAAGCAGTAGCTTAATAAATTAAGTACTTCCTGGTATGGTTACTGTACTGGTAACTCCACAAAGAATCTGGATTGTGTAGAGGGAACAGAGAAAAAATCTCATTTAGGACCTGCACTTACGAAGGGGGTAGGCAGTTGTATATCAGGCTGTAAACCTTCTGAGAATCAAAATAGCTGGAGCTTGTTAAGGTAATTACAAAGGGGACAGGATAATGTACTGGGAACTCCTCAGAAGAATCTGATTTGTGGTGAGGGGAGAGAGATAAAAGCTCATTTAGGAACGACATGAACATGCTGCGTAGGTAGCTGTTTATCAGTAAATATCTCCACTGAGATTAAGAAAAGCAGTATCTTAATACATTAAGTACTTCCTGGTATGGTTACTGTACTGGTAACTCCCCAAAAGAATCTGGATTGTGGTGAGGGAACAGAGAAAAAAGCTCATTTAGGACCTGCACTTACGAAGGGGTTAGGCAGCTGTATATCAGGGAGTAAACCTTCTGAGAATAAAAACAACTGGAGCTTGTTAAGGTAATTACACAGGGGAAAGGATAATGTACTGTGAACTCCTCAGAAAAATCTGATTTGTGGTGAGGGGAGAGAGATAAAAGCTCATGCTGCGTAGGTAGCTGTTTATCAGTAAATATCTGCACTGAGATTAAGAAAAGCAGTAGCTTAATAAATTAAGTACTTCCTGGTATGGTTACTGTACTGGTAACTCCCCAAAAGAATCTGGATTGTGGTGAGGGAACAGAGAAAAAAGCTCTTTTAGGACCTGCACTTACGAAGGGGGTAGGCAGCTGTATATCAGGGAGTAAACCTTCCGAGAATAAAAACAGCTGGAGTTTGTTAAGGTAATTACACAGGGGAAAGGATAATGTACTGGGAACTCCTCAGAAGAATCTGATTTGTGGTGAGGGGAGAGAGATAAAAGCTCATTTAGGAACGACATGAACATGCTGCGTAGTTAGCTGTTTATCAGTAAATATCTCCAATGAGATTAAGAAAAGCAGTAGCTTAATAAATTAAGTACTTCCTGGTATCGTTACTGTACTGGTAACTCCCCAAAAGAATCTGGATTGTGGTGAGGGAACAGAGAAAAAAGCTCATTTAAGACCTGCACTTACGAAGGGGGTAGGCAGCTGTATATCAGGGAGTAAACCTTCTGAGAATAAAAACAGCTGGAGCTTGTTAAGGTAATTAAACAGGGGAAAGGATAATGTACTGGGAACTCCTCAGAAGAATCTGATTTGTGGTGAGGGGAGAGAGATAAAAGCTCATGCTGCGTAGGTAGCTGTTTATCAGTAAATATCTCCACTGAGATTAAGAAAAGCAGTAGCTTAATAAATTAAGTACTTCCTGGTATGGTTACTGTACTGGTAACTCCCCAAAAGAATCTGGATTGTGGTGAGGGAACAGAGAAAAAAGCTCATTTAGGACCTGCACTTACGAAGGGGGTAGGCAGCTGTATATCAGGGAGTAAACCTTCCGAGAATAAAAACAGCTGGAGTTTGTTAAGGTAATTACACAGGGGAAAGGATAATGTACTGGGAACTCCTCAGAAGAATCTGATTTGTGGTGAGGGGAGAGAGATAAAAGCTCATTTAGGAACGACATGAACATGCTGCGTAGGTAGCTGTTTATCAGTAAATATCTCCACTGAGATTAAGAAAAGCAGTAGCTTAATAAATTAAGTACTTCCTGTTATGGTTACTGTACTGGTAACTCCCCAAAAGAATCTGGATTGTGGTGAGGGAACAAAGAAAAAAGCTCATTTAGGACCTGCACTTACGAAGGGGGTAGGCAGCTGTATATCAGGGAGTAAACCTTCTGAGAATAAAAACAGCTGGAGCTTGTTAAGGTAATTACACAGGGGAAAGGATAATGTACTGGGAACTCCTAAGTAGAATCTGATTTGTGGTGAGGGGAGAGAGATAAAAGCTCATTTAGGAACGACATGGACATGCTGCGTAGGTAGCTGTTTATCAGTAAATATCTCCACTGAGATTAAGAAAAGCAGTAGCTTAATAAATTAAGTACTTCCTGGTATGGTTACTGTACTGGTAACTCCCCAAAAGAATCTGGATTGTGGTGAGGGAACAGAGAAATAGCTCCTTTACGACCTGCACTTACGAAGGGGGTAGGCAGCTGTATATCAGGGAGTAAACCTTGTGAGAATAAAAACAGCTGGTGCTTGTTATGGTAATTACACAGGGGAAAGGATAATGTACTGGGAACTCCTCAGAAGAATCTGATTTGTGGTGAGGGGAGAGAGATAAAAGCTCATTTAGGAACGACATGAACATGCTGCGTAGGTAGCTTTTTATCAGTAAATATCTCCACTGAGATTAAGAAAAGCAGTAGCTTAATAAATTAAGTACTTCCTGGTATGGTTACTGTACTGGTAACTCCCCAAAAGAATCTGGATTGTGGTGAGGGAACAGAGAAAAAAGCTCATTTAGGACCTGCACTTACGAAGGGGGTAGGCAGCTGTATATCAGGGAGTAAACCTTCTGAGAATAAAAACAGCTGGAGCTTGTTAAGGTAATTACACAGGGGAAAGGATAATGTACTGGGAACTCCTCAGAAGAATCTGATTTTTGGTGAGGGGAGAGAGATAAAAGCACATTTAGGAACGACATGAACATGCTGCGTAGGTAGCTGTTTATCAGTAAATATCTCCACTGAGATTAAGAAAAGCAGTAGCTTAATAAATTAAGTACTTCCTGGTATGGTTACTGTATTGGTAACTCCCCAAAAGAATCTGGATTGTGGTGAGGGAACAGAGAAAAAAGCTCATTTATGACCTGCACTTACGAAGGGGTTAGGCAGCTGTATATCAGGGAGTAAACCTTCTGAGAATAAAAACAGCTGGAGCTTGTTAAGGTAATTACACAGGGGAAAGGATAATGTACTGGGAACTCCTCAGAAGAATCTGATTTGTGGTGAGGGGAGAGAGATATAAGCTCATTTAGGAACGACATGAACATGCTGCGTAGGTAGCTGTTTATCAGTAAATATCTCCACTGAGATTAAGAAAAGCAGTAGCTTAATAAATTAAGTACTTCCTGGTATGTTTACTGTACTGGTAACTCCCCAAAAGAATCTGGATTGTGGTGAGGGAGCAGAGAAAAAAGCTCCTTTAGGACCTGCACTTACGTAGGGGTTAGGCAGCTGTATATCAGGGAGTAAACCTTCTGAGAATAAAAACACCTGGAGCTTGTTAAGGTAATTACACAGGGGAAAGGATAATGTACTGGGAACTCCTCAGAAGAATCTGATTTGTGGTGAGGGGAGAGAGATAAAAGCTCATTTAGGAACGACATTAACATGCTGCGTAGGTAGCTGTTTATCAGTAAATATCTCCACTGAGATTAAGAAAAGCAGTAGCTTAATAAATTAAGTACTTTTTGATATGGTTACTGTACTGGTAACTCACCGAAAGAATATGGATTGTGGTGAGGTTACAGAGAAAAAAGCTCATTTAGGACCTGCACTTACGAAGGGTGTAGGCAGCTGTATATCAGGGAGTAAACTTTCTGAGAATAAAAACAGCTGGAGCTTGTTAAGGTAATTACACAGGGGAAAGGATAATGTACTGGGAACTCCTCAGAAGAATCTGATTTTTGGTGAGGGGAGAGAGATAAAAGCTCATTTAGGAACGACATGAACATGCTGGGTAGGTAGCTGTTTATCAGTAAATATCTCCACTGAGATTAAGAAAAGCAGTAGCTTAATAAATTAAGTATTTCCTCGTATGGTTACTGTACTAGTAACTCCCCAAAAGAATCTGGATTGTGGTGAGGGAACAGAGAAAAAAGCTCATTTAGGACCTGCACTTACAAAGGGGGTAGGCAGCAGTATATCAGGGAGTAAACCTTCTAAGAATAAAAACAGCTGGAGCTCGTTAAGGTAATTACACAGGGGAAAGGATAATGTACTGGGAACTCCTCAGAAGAATCTGATTTGTGGTGAGAAGAGAGAGATAAAAGCTCATTTAGGAACGACATGAACATGCTGCGTAGGTAGCATTTTATCAGTAAATATCTCCACTGAGATTAAGAAAATCAGTAGCTTAATAAACTAAGTACTTCCTGGTATGGTTACTGTACTGGTAACTCCCGAAAAGAATCTGGATTGTGGTGAGGGAACAGAGAAAAAAGCTCATTTAGGACCTGCACTTACGAAGGGGGTAGGCAGCTGTATATCAGGGAGTAAACCTTCTGAGAATAAAAACAGCTGGAGCTTGTTAAGGTAATTACACAGGGGAAAGGATAATGTACTGGGAACTCCTCAGAAGAATCTGATTTGTGGTGAGGGGAGAGAGATAAAGCTCATTTAGGAACGACATGAACATGCTGCGTAGGTAGCTCTTTATCAGTAAATATCTCCACTGAGATTAAGAAAAGCAGTAGCTTAATAAATTAAGTACTTCCTGGTATGGTTACTGTACTGGTACCTCCCCAAAATAATCTGGATTGTGGTGAGGGAACAGAGAAAAAAGCTCATTTAGGACCTGCACTTACGAAGGGGGTAGGCAGTTGTATATCAGGGTGTAAACCTTCTGAGAATCAAAATAGCTGGAGCTTGTTAAGGTAATTACAAAGGGGAAAGGATAATGTACTGGGAACTCCTCAGAAGAATCTGATTTGTGGTGAGGGGAGAGAGATAAAAGCTCATTTAGGAACGACATGAACATGCTGCGTAGGTAGCTGTTTATCAGTAAATATCTCCACTGAGATTAAGAAAAGCAGTATCTTAATACATTAAGTACTTCCTGGTATGGTTACTGTACTGGTAACTCCCCAAAAGAATCTGGATTGTGGTGAGGGAACAGAGAAAAAAGCTCATTTAGGACCTGCACTTACGAAGGGGGTAGGCAGCTGTATATCAGGGAGTAAACCTTCTGAGAATAAAAACAGCTGGAGCTTGTTAAGGTAATTACACAGGGGAAAGCATAATGTACTGGGAACTCCTCAGAAGAATCTGATTTGTGGTGAGGGGAGAGAGATAAAAGCTCATTTAGGAACGACATGAACATGCTGCGTAGGTAGCTGTTTATCAGTAAATATCTCCACTGAGATTAAGAAAAGCAGTAGCTTAATAAATTAAGTACTTCCTGGTATGGTTACTGTACTGGTAACTCCCCAAAAGAATCTGGAGTGTAGTGAGGGAACAGAGAAAAAAGCTCATTTAGGACCTGCACTGACGAAGGGGGTAGGCAGCTGTATATCAGGGAGTAAACCTTCTGAGAATAAAAACAGCTGGAGCTTGTTAAGGTAATTACACAGGGGAAAGGATAATGTACTGGGAACTCCTCAGAAGAATCTGATTTGTGGTGAGGGGAGAGAGATAAAAGCTCATTTAGGAACGACATGAACATGCTGCGTAGTTAGCTGTTTATCAGTAAATATCTCCAATGAGATTAAGAAAAGCAGTAGCTTAATAAATTAAGTACTTCCTGGTATCGTTACTGTACTGGTAACTCCCCAAAAGAATCTGGATTGTGGTGAGGGAACAGAGAAAAAAGCTCATTTAAGACCTGCACTTACGAAGGGGGTAGGCAGCTGTATATCAGTGAGTAAACCTTCTGAGAATAAAAACAGCTGGAGCTTGTTAAGGTAATTAAACAGGGGAAAGGATAATGTACTGGGAACTCCTCAGAAGAATCTGATTTGTGGTGAGGGGAGAGAGATAAAAGCTCATGCTGCGTAGGTAGCTGTTTATCAGTAAATATCTCCACTGAGATTAAGAAAAGCAGTAGCTTAATAAATTAAGTACTTCCTGGTATGGTTACTGTACTGGTAACTCCCCAAAAGAATCTGGATTGTGGTGAGGGAACAGAGAAAAAAGCTCATTTAGGACCTGCACTTACGAAGGGGGTAGGCAGCTGTATATCAGGGAGTAAACCTTCCGAGAATAAAAACAGCTGGAGTTTGTTAAGGTAATTACACAGGGGAAAGGATAATGTACTGGGAACTCCTCAGAAGAATCTGATTTGTGGTGAGGGGAGAGAGATAAAAGCTCATTTAGGAACGACATGAACATGCTGCGTAGGTAGCTGTTTATCAGTAAATATCTCCACTGAGATTAAGAAAAGCAGTAGCTTAATAAATTAAGTACTTCCTGGTATGGTTACTGTACTGGTAACTCCACAAAGAATCTGGATTGTGTAGAGGGAACAGAGAAAAAATCTCATTTAGGACCTGCACTTACGAAGGGGGTAGGCAGTTGTATATCAGGCTGTAAACCTTCTGAGAATCAAAATAGCTGGAGCTTGTTAAGGTAATTACAAAGGGGACAGGATAATGTACTGGGAACTCCTCAGAAGAATCTGATTTGTGGTGAGGGGAGAGAGATAAAAGCTCATTTAGGAACGACATGAACATGCTGCGTAGGTAGCTGTTTATCAGTAAATATCTCCACTGAGATTAAGAAAAGCAGTATCTTAATACATTAAGTACTTCCTGGTATGGTTACTGTACTGGTAACTCCCCAAAAGAATCTGGATTGTGGTGAGGGAACAGAGAAAAAAGCTCATTTAGGACCTGCACTTACGAAGGGGTTAGGCAGCTGTATATCAGGGAGTAAACCTTCTGAGAATAAAAACAACTGGAGCTTGTTAAGGTAATTACACAGGGGAAAGGATAATGTACTGTGAACTCCTCAGAAAAATCTGATTTGTGGTGAGGGGAGAGAGATAAAAGCTCATGCTGCGTAGGTAGCTGTTTATCAGTAAATATCTGCACTGAGATTAAGAAAAGCAGTAGCTTAATAAATTAAGTACTTCCTGGTATGGTTACTGTACTGGTAACTCCCCAAAAGAATCTGGATTGTGGTGAGGGAACAGAGAAAAAAGCTCTTTTAGGACCTGCACTTACGAAGGGGGTAGGCAGCTGTATATCAGGGAGTAAACCTTCCGAGAATAAAAACAGCTGGAGTTTGTTAAGGTAATTACACAGGGGAAAGGATAATGTACTGGGAACTCCTCAGAAGAATCTGATTTGTGGTGAGGGGAGAGAGATAAAAGCTCATTTAGGAACGACATGAACATGCTGCGTAGTTAGCTGTTTATCAGTAAATATCTCCAATGAGATTAAGAAAAGCAGTAGCTTAATAAATTAAGTACTTCCTGGTATCGTTACTGTACTGGTAACTCCCCAAAAGAATCTGGATTGTGGTGAGGGAACAGAGAAAAAAGCTCATTTAAGACCTGCACTTACGAAGGGGGTAGGCAGCTGTATATCAGGGAGTAAACCTTCTGAGAATAAAAACAGCTGGAGCTTGTTAAGGTAATTAAACAGGGGAAAGGATAATGTACTGGGAACTCCTCAGAAGAATCTGATTTGTGGTGAGGGGAGAGAGATAAAAGCTCATGCTGCGTAGGTAGCTGTTTATCAGTAAATATCTCCACTGAGATTAAGAAAAGCAGTAGCTTAATAAATTAAGTACTTCCTGGTATGGTTACTGTACTGGTAACTCCCCAAAAGAATCTGGATTGTGGTGAGGGAACAGAGAAAAAAGCTCATTTAGGACCTGCACTTACGAAGGGGGTAGGCAGCTGTATATCAGGGAGTAAACCTTCCGAGAATAAAAACAGCTGGAGTTTGTTAAGGTAATTACACAGGGGAAAGGATAATGTACTGGGAACTCCTCAGAAGAATCTGATTTGTTTTGAGGGGAGAGAGATAAAAGCTCATTTAGGAACGACATGAACATGCTGCGTAGGTAGCTGTTTATCAGTAAATATCTCCACTGAGATTAAGAAAAGCAGTAGCTTAATAAATTAAGTACTTCCTGTTATGGTTACTGTACTGGTAACTCCCAAAAGAATCTGGATTGTGTGAGGGAACAAAGAAAAAAGCTCATTTAGGACCTGCACTTACGAAGGGGGTAGGCAGCTGTATATCAGGGAGTAAACCTTCTGAGAATAAAATAGCTGGAGCTTGTTAAGGTAATTACACAGGGGAAAGGATAATGTACTGGGAACTCCTAAGTAAGAATCTGATTTGTGGTGAGGGGAGAGAGATAAAAGCTCATTTAGGAACGACATGGACATGCTGCGTAGGTAGCTGTTTATCAGTAAATATCTCCACTGAGATTAAGAAAAGCAGTAGCTTAATAAATTAAGTACTTCCTGGTATGGTTACTGTACTGGTAACTCCCCAAAAGAATCTGGATTGTGGTGAGGGAACAGAGAAATAGCTCCTTTACGACCTGCACTTACGAAGGGGGTAGGCAGCTGTATATCAGGGAGTAAACCTTGTGAGAATAAAAACAGCTGGTGCTTGTTATGGTAATTACACAGGGGAAAGGATAATGTACTGGGAACTCCTCAGAAGAATCTGATTTGTGGTGAGGGGAGAGAGATAAAAGCTCATTTAGGAACGACATGAACATGCTGCGTAGGTAGCTTTTTATCAGTAAATATCTCCACTGAGATTAAGAAAAGCAGTAGCTTAATAAATTAAGTACTTCCTGGTATGGTTACTGTACTGGTAACTCCCCAAAAGAATCTGGATTGTGGTGAGGGAACAGAGAAAAAAGCTCATTTAGGACCTGCACTTACGAAGGGGGTAGGCAGCTGTATATCAGGGAGTAAACCTTCTGAGAATAAAAACAGCTGGAGCTTGTTAAGGTAATTACACAGGGGAAAGGATAATGTACTGGGAACTCCTCAGAAGAATCTGATTTGTGGTGAGGGGAGAGAGATAAAAGCTCATTTAGGAACGACATGAACATGCTGCGTAGGTAGCTGTTTATCAGTAAATATCTCCACTGAGATTAAGAAAAGCAGTAGCTTAATAAATTAAGTACTTCCTGGTATGGTTACTGTACTGGTAACTCCCCAAAAGAATCTGGATTGTGGTGAGGGAACAGAGAAAAAAGCTCATTTAGGACCTGCACTTACGAAGGGGTAGGCAGCTGTATATCAGGGAGTAAACCTTCTGAGAATAAAAACAGCTGGAGCTTGTTAAGGTAATTACACAGGGGAAAGGATAATGTACTGGGAACTCCTCAGAAGAATCTGATTTGTGGTGAGGGGAGAGAGATAAAAGCTCATTTAGGAACGACATGAACATGCTGCGTAGGTAGCTGTTTATCAGTAAATATCTCCACTGAGATTAAGAAAAGCAGTAGCTTAATAAATTAAGTACTTCCTGGTATGGTTACTGTACTGGTAACTCCCCAAAAGAATCTGGATTGTGGTGAGGGAACAGAGAAAAAAGCTCATTTAGGACCTGCACTTACGAAGGGGGTAGGCAGCTGTATATCAGGGAGTAAACCTTCTGAGAATAAAAACAGCTGGAGCTTGTTAAGGTAATTACACAGGGGAAAGGATAATGTACTGGGAACTCCTCAGAAGAATCTGATTTGTGGTGAGGGGAGAGAGATAAAAGCTCATTTAGGAACGACATGAACATGCTGCGTAGGTAGCTGTTTATCAGTAAATATCTCCACTGAGATTAAGAAAAGCAGTAGCTTAATAAATTAAGTACTTTCCTGGTATGGTTACTGTACTGGTAACTCCCCAAAAGAATCTGGATTGTGGTGAGGGAACAGAGAAAAAAGCTCATTTAGGACCTGCACTTACGAAGGGGGTAGGCAGCTGTATATCAGGGAGTAAACCTTCTGAGAATAAAAACAGCTGGAGCTTGTTAAGGTAATTACACAGGGGAAAGGATAATGTACTGGGAACTCCTCAGAAGAATCTGATTTGTGGTGAGGGGAGAGAGATAAAGCTCATTTAGGAACGACATGAACATGCTGCGTAGGTAGCTGTTTATCAGTAAATATCTCCACTGAGATTAAGAAAAGCAGTAGCTTAATAAATTAAGTACTTCCTGGTATGGTTACTGTACTGGTAACTCCCCAAAAGAATCTGGATTGTGGTGAGGGAACAGAGAAAAAAGCTCATTTAGGACCTGCACTTACGAAGGGGGTAGGCAGCAGTATATCAGGGAGTAAACCTTCTGAGAATAAAAACAGCTGGAGCTTGTTAAGGTAATTACAAGGGGAAAGGATAATGTACTGGGAACTCCTCAGAAGAATCTGATTTGTGGTGAGGGGAGAGAGATAAAAGCTCATTTAGGAACGACATGAACATGCTGCGTAGGTAGCTGTTTATCAGTAAATATCTCCACTGAGATTAAGAAAAGCAGTAGCTTAATACTTAAGTACTTCCTGGTATGGTTACTGTACTGGTAACTCCCCAAAAGAATCTGGATTGTGGTGAGGGAACAGAGAAAAAAGCTCATTTAGGACCTGCACTTACGAAGGGGGTAGGCAGCTGTATATCAGGGAGTAAACCTTCTGAGAATAAAAACAGCTGGAGCTTGTTAAGGTAATTACACAGGGGAAAGGATAATGTACTGGGAACTCCTCAGAAGAATCTGATTTGTGGTGAGGGGAGAGAGATAAAAGCTCATTTAGGAACGACATGAACATGCTGCGTAGGTAGCTGTTTATCAGTAAATATCTCCACTGAGATTAAGAAAAGCAGTAGCTTAATAAATTAAGTACTTCCTGGTATGGTTACTGTACTGGTAACTCCCCAAAAGAATCTGGATTGTGGTGAGGGAACAGAGAAAAAAGCTCATTTAGGACCTGCACTTACGAAGGGGGTAGGCAGCTGTATATCAGGGAGTAAACCTTCTGAGAATAAAAACAGCTGGAGCTTGTTAAGGTAATTACACAAGGGGAAAGGATAATGTACTGGGAACTCCTCAGAAGAATCTGATTTGTGGTGAGGGGAGAGAGATAAAACTCATTTAGGAACGACATGAACATGCTGCGTAGGTAGCTGTTTATCAGTAAATATCTCCACTGAGATTAAGAAAAGCAGTAGCTTAATAAATTAAGTACTTCCTGGTATGGTTACTGTACTGGTAACTCCCCAAAAGAATCTGATTGTGGTGAGGGAACAGAGAAAAAATCTCATTTAGGACCTGCACTTACGAAGGGGGTAGGCAGCTGTATATCAGGGAGTAAACCTTCTGAGAATAAAAACAGCTGGAGCTTGTTAAGGTAATTACACAGGGGAAAGGATAATGTACTGGGAACTCCTCAGAAGAATCTGATTTGTGGTGAGGGGAGAGAGATAAAAGCTCATTTAGGAACGATATGAACATGCTGCGTAGGTAGCTGTTTATCAGTAAATATCTCCACTGAGATTAAGAAAAGCAGTAGCTTAATAAATTAAGTACTTCCTGGTATGGTTACTGTACTGGTAACTCCCCAAAAGAATCTGGATTGTGGTGAGGGAACAGAGAAAAAAGCTCATTTAGGACCTGCACTGACGAAGGGGGTAGGCAGCTGTATATCAGGGAGTAAACCTTCTGAGAATAAAAACAGCTGGAGCTTGTTAAGGTAATTACACAGGGGAAAGCATAATGTACTGGGAACTCCTCAGAAGAATCTGATTTGTGGTGAGGGGAGAGAGATAAAAGCTCATTTAGGAACGACATGAACATGCTGCGTAGTAGCTGTTTATCAGTAAATATCTCCAATGAGATTAAGAAAAGCAGTAGCTTAATAAATTAAGTACTTCCTGGTATGGTTACTGTACTGGTAACTCCCCAAAAGAATCTGGATTGTGGTGAGGGAACAGAGAAAAAAGCTCATTTAGGACCTGCACTGACGAAGGGGGTAGGCAGCTGTATATCAGGGAGTAAACCTTCTGAGAATAAAAACAGCTGGAGCTTGTTAAGGTAATTAACAGGGGAAAGGATAATGTACTGGGAACTCCTCAGAAGAATCTGATTTGTGGTGAGGGGAGAGAGATAAAAGCTCATTTAGGAACTGAACATGTAGCGTAGTAGCTGTTTATCAGTAAATATCTCCACTGAGATTAAGAAAAGCAGTAGCTTAATAAATTAAGTACTTCCTGGTATGGTTACTGTACTGGTAACTCCCCAAAAGAATCTGGATTGTGGTGAGGGAACAGAGAAAAAAGCTCATTTAGACCTGCACTTACGAAGGGGGTAGGCAGCTGTATATCAGGGAGTAAACCTTCTGAGAATAAAAACAGCTGGAGCTTGTTAAGGTAATTACACAGGGGAAAGGATAATGTACTGGGAACTCCTCAGAAGAATCTGATTTGTGGTGAGGGGAGAGAGATAAAAGCTCATTTAGGAACGACATGAACATGCTGCGTAGTAGCTGTTTATCAGTAAATATCTCCACTGAGATTAAGAAAAGCAGTATCTTAATAATTAAGTACTTCCTGGTATGGTTACTGTACTGGTAACTCCCAAAGAATCTGGATTGTGGTGAGGGAACAGAGAAAAAAGCTCATTTAGGACCTGCACTTACGAAGGGGTAGGCAGCTGTATATCAGGGTAAACCTTCTGAGAATAAAATAACTGGAGCTTGTTAAGGTAATTACAAGGGGAAGGATAATGTACTGGGAACTCCTCAGAAGAATCTGATTTGTGGTGAGGGGAGAGAGATAAAAGCTCATTTAGGAACGACATGAACATGCTGCGTAGTAGCTGTTTATCAGTAAATATCTCCACTGAGATTAAGAAAAGCAGTAGCTTAATAATTAAGTACTTCCTGGTTGGTTACTGTACTGGTAACTCCCCAAAAGAATCTGGATTGTGGTGAGGGAACAGAGAAAAAAGCTCATTTAGGACCTGCACTTACGAAGGGGTAGGCAGCTGTATATCAGGGAGTAAACCTTCTGAGAATAAAAACAGCTGGAGCTTGTTAAGGTAATTAAACAGGTGGAAAGGATAATGTACTGGAACTCCTCAGAAGAATCTGATTTGTGGTGAGGGGAGAGAGATAAAAGCTCATTTAGGAACTGCATGCTGCGTAGTAGCTGTTTATCAGTAAATATCTCACTGAGATTAAGAAAAGCAGTAGCTTAATAAATTAAGTACTTCCTGGTATGGTTACTGTACTGGTAACTCCCAAAAGAATCTGGATTGTGGTGAGGGAACAGAGAAAAAAGCTCATTTAGGACCTGCACTTACGAAGGGGGTAGGCAGCTGTATATCAGGGAGTAAACCTTCCGAGAATAAAAACAGCTGGAGTTTGTTAAGGTAATTACACAGGGGAAAGGATAATGTACTGGGAACTCCTCAGAAGAATCTGATTTGTGGTGAGGGGAGAGAGATAAAAGCTCATTTAGGAACGACATGAACATGCTGCGTAGGTAGCTGTTTATCAGTAAATATCTCCACTGAGATTAAGAAAAGCAGTAGCTTAATAAATTAAGTACTTCCTGGTATGGTTACTGTACTGGTAACTCCCCAAAAGAATCTGGATTGTGGTGAGGGAACAAAGAAAAAAGCTCATTTAGGACCTGCACTTAAGAAGGGGGTAGGCAGCTGTATATCAGGGAGTAAACCTTCTGAGAATAAAAACAGCTGGAGCTTGTTAAGGTAATTACACAGGGGAAAGGATAATGTACTGGGAACTCCTCAGAAGAATCTGATTTTGGTGAGGGGAGAGAGATAAAAGCTCATTTAGGAACGACATGACATGCTGCGTACATAGCTGTTTATCAGTAAATATCTCCACTGAGATTAAGAAAAGCAGTAGCTTAATAAATTAAGTATTTCCTGGTATGATTACTGTACTGGTAACTCCCCAAAAGAATCTGGATTGTGGTGAGGGAACAGAGAAAAAAGCTCATTTAGGACCTGCACTTACGAAGGGGGTAGGCAGCTGTATATCAGGGAGTAAACCTTCTGAGAATAAAAACAGCTGGAGCTTGTTAAGGTAATTAAACAGGTGGAAAGGATAATGTACTGGGAACTCCTCAGAAGAATCTGATTTGTGGTGAGGGGAGAGAGATAAAAGCTCATTTAGGAACGACATAAACATGCTGCGTAGGTAGCTGTTTATCAGTAAATATCTCCACTGAGATTAAGAAAAGCAGTAGCTTAATAAATTAAGTACTTCCTGGTATGGTTACTGTACTGGTAACTCCACAAAGAATCTGGATTGTGTAGAGGGAACAGAGAAAAAATCTCATTTAGGACCTGCACTTACGAAGGGGGTAGGCAGTTGTATATCAGGGTGTAAACCTTCTGAGAATCAAAATAGCTGGAGCTTGTTAAGGTAATTACAAAGGGGAAAGGATAATGTACTGGGAACTCCTCAGAAGAATCTGATTTGTGGTGAGGGGAGAGAGATAAAAGCTCATTTAGGAACGACATGAACATGCTGCGTAGGTAGCTGTTTATCAGTAAATATCTCCACTGAGATTAAGAAAAGCAGTATCTTAATACATTAAGTACTTCCTGGTATGGTTACTGTACTGGTAACTCCCCAAAAGAATCTGGATTGTGGTGAGGGAACAGAGAAAAAAGCTCATTTAGGACCTGCACTTACGAAGGGGGTAGGCAGCTGTATATCAGGGAGTAAACCTTCTGAGAATAAAAACAACTGGAGCTTGTTAAGGTAATTACACAGGGGAAAGGATAATGTACTGGGAACTCCTCAGAAGAATCTGATTTGTGGTGAGGGGAGAGAGATAAAAGCTCATTTAGGAACGACATGAACATGCTGCGTAGGTAGCTGTTTATCAGTAAATATCTCCACTGAGATTAAGAAAAGCAGTAGCTTAATAAATTAAGTACTTCCTGGTATGGTTACTGTACTGGTAACTCCCCAAAGAATCTGGATTGTGGTGAGGGAACAGAGAAAAAAGCTCATTTAGGACCTGCACTGACGAAGGGGGTAGGCAGCTGTATATCAGGGAGTAAACCTTCTGAGAATAAAAACAGCTGGAGCTTGTTAAGGTAATTACACAGGGGAAAGGATAATGTACTGGGAACTCCTCAGAAGAATCTGATTTGTGGTGAGGGGAGAGAGATAAAACCTCATTTAGGAACGACATGAACATGCTGCGTAGGTAGTTGTTTATCAGTAAATATCTGCACTGAGATTAAGAAAAGCAGTAGCTTAATAAATTAAGTACTTCCTGGTATGGTTACTGTACTGGTAACTCCCCAAAAGAATCTGAATTGTGGTGAGGGAACAGAGAAAAAACTCATTTAGGACCTGCACTTACGAAGGTGGTAGGCAGTTGTATATTAGGGAGTAAACCTTCTGAGAATAAAAATAGCTGGAGCTTGTAAAGGTAATTACACAGGGGAAAGGATAATGTACTGGGAACTCCTCAGAAGAATCTGATTTGTGGTGAGGGGAGAGAGATAAAAGCTCATTTAGGAACGATATGAACATGCTGCGTAGGTAGCTGTTTATCAGTAAATATCTCCACTGAGATTAAGAAAAGCAGTAGCTTAATAAATTCAGTACTTCCTGGTATGGTTACTGTACTGGTAACTCCCCAAAAGAATCTGGATTGTGGTGAGGGAATAGAGAAAAAAGCTCATTTAGGACCTGCACTTACGAAGGGGGTAGGCAGCTGTATATCAGGGAGTAAACCTTCTGAGAATAAAAACAGCTGGAGCTTGTTAAGGTAATTACACAGGGGAAAGCATAATGTACTGGGAACTCCTCAGAAGAATCTGATTTGTGGTGAGGGGAGAGAGATAAAAGCTCATTTAGTAACGACATGAACATGCTGCGTAGGTAGCTGTTTATCAGTAAATATCTCCACTGAGATTAAGAAAAGCAGTAGCTTAATAAATTAAGTACTTCCTGGTATGGTGACTGTACTGGTAACTCCCCAAAAGAATCTGGATTGTAGTGAGGGAACAGAGAAAAAAGCTCATTTAGGACCTGCACTGACGAAGGGGGTAGGCAGCTGTATATCAGGGAGTAAACCTTCTGAGAATAAAAACAGCTGGAGCTTGTTAAGGTAATTACACAGGGGAAAGGATAATGTACTGGGAACTCCTCAGAAGAATCTGATTTGTGGTGAGGGGAGAGAGATAAAAGCTCATTTAGGAACGACATGAACATGCTGCGTAGTTAGCTGTTTATCAGTAAATATCTCCAATGAGATTAAGAAAAGCAGTAGCTTAATAAATTAAGTACTTCCTGGTATCGTTACTGTACTGGTAACTCCCCAAAAGAATCTGGATTGTGGTGAGGGAACAGAGAAAAAAGCTCATTTAGGACCTGCACTTACGAAGGGGGTAGGCAGCTGTATATCAGGGAGTAAACCTTCTGAGAATAAAAACAGCTGGAGCTTGTTAAGGTAATTAATCAGGGGAAAGGATAATGTACTGGGAACTCCTCAGAAGAATCTGATTTGTGGTGAGGGGAGAGAGATAAAAGCTCATGCTGCGTAGGTATCTGTTTATCAGTAAATATCTCCACTGAGATTAAGAAAAGCAGTAGCTTAATAAATTAAGTACTTCCTGGTATGGTTACTGTACTGGTAACTCCCAAAAGAATCTGGATTGTGGTGAGGGAACAGAGAAAAAAGCTCATTTAGGACCTGCACTTACGAAGTGGGTAGGCAGCTGTATATCAGGGAGTAAACCTTCCGAGAATAAAAACAGCTTGAGCTTTGTTAAGGTAATTACACAGGGGAAAGGATAATGTACTGGGAACTCCTCAGAAGAATCTGATTTGTGGTGAGGGGAGAGAGATAAAAGCTCATGCTGCGTAGGTAGCTGTTTATCAGTAAATATCTCCACTGAGATTAAGAAAAGCAGTAGCTTAATAAATTAAGTACTTCCTGGTATGGTTACTGTACTGGTAACTCCCCAAAAGAATCTGGATTGTGGTGAGGGAACAGAGAAAAAAGCTCATTTAGGACCTGCACTGACGAAGGGGGTAGGCAGCTGTATATCAGGGAGTAAACCTTCTGAGAATAAAAACAGCTGGAGCTTGTTAAGGTAATTACCCAAGGGAAAGGATAATGTACTGGGAACTCCTCAGAAGAATCTGATTTGTGGTGAGGGAGAGAGATAAAAGCTCATGCTGCGTAGGTAGCTGTTTATCAGTAAATATCTCCACTGAGATTAAGAAAAGCAGTAGCTTAATAAATTAAGTACTTCCTGGTATGGTTACTGTACTGGTAACTCTCCAAAAGAATCTGATTGTGGTGAGGGAACAGAGAAAAAGCTCATTTAGGTCCTGCACTTACGAAGGGGGTAGGCAGCTGTATATCAGGGAGTAATCCTTCTGAGAATAAAAACAGCTGAGCTTCTTAAGGTAATTACACAGGGGAAAGGATAAGTACTGGGAACTCCTCAGAAGAATCTGATTTGTGGTGAGGGGAGAGAGATAAAATCTCATGCTGCGTAGGTAGCTGTTTATCAGTAAATATCTACACTGAGATTAACAAAAGCAGTAGCTTAATAAATTAAGTACTTCCTGGTATGGATACTGTACTGGTAACTCCCCAAAAGAATCTGGATTGTGGTGAGGGAACAGAGAAAAAAGCTCATTTAGGAACGACATGAACATGCTGCGTAGGTAGCTGTTTATCAGTAAATATCTCCACTGAGATTAAGAAAAGCAGTAGCTTAATAAATTAAGTACTTCCTGCTATGGTTACTGTACTGGTAACTCCCAAAGAATCTGGATTGTGGTGAGGGAACAGAGAAAAAAGCTCATTTAGGACCTGCACTTACGAAGGGGGTAGGCAGCTGTATATCAGGGAGTAAACCTTCGGAGAATAAAAACAGCTGGAGCTTGTTAAGGTAATTACACACGGGCAAGGATAATGTACTGGGAACTCCTCAGAAGAATCTGTTATTTGTGGTGAGGGGAGAGAGATAAAAGCTCATTTAGGAACGACATGAACATGCTGCGTAGGTAGCTGTTTATCAGTAAATATCTCCACTGAGATTAAGAAAAGCAGTAGCTTAGTAAATTAAGTACTTCCTAGTATTGTTACTGTACTGGTAACTCCCCAAAAGAATCTGGATTGTGGTGAGGGAACAGAGAAAAAAGCTCATTTAGGACCTGAAATTACGAAGGGGGTAGGCAGCTGTATATCAGGGAGTATCGCTTCTGAGAATAAAAACAGCTGGAGCTTGTTTAGATAATTACACAGGGGAAAGGATAATGTACTGGGAACTCCTCAGTAGAATCAGATTTGTGGTGACGGGAGAGAGATAAAAGCTCTTTTAGAAACGACATGAACATGCTGCGTAGGTAGCTGTTTATCAGTAAATATCTCCACTGAGATTAAGAAAAGCAGTAGCTTAATAAATTAAGTACTTCCTGGTATGGTTACTGTACTGGTAACTCCCCAAAGAATCTGGATTGTGGTGAGGGAACAGAGAAAAAAGCTCATTTAGGACCTGCACTTACGAAGGGGGTAGGCAGCTGTATATCAGGGAGTAAACCTTCTGAGAATAAAAACAGCTGGAGCTTGTTAAGGTAATTACACAGGGGAAAGGATAATGTACTGGGAACTCCTCAGAAGAATCTGATTTTTGGTGAGGGGAGAGAGATAAAAGCACATTTAGGAACGACATGAACATGCTGCGTAGGTAGCTGTTTATCAGTAAATATCTCCACTGAGATTAAGAAAAGCAGTAGCTTAATAAATTAAGTACTTCCTGGTATGGTTACTGTATTGGTAACTCCCCAAAAGAATCTGGATTGTGGTGAGGGAACAGAGAAAAAAGCTCATTTATGACCTGCACTTACGAAGGGGTTAGGCAGCTGTATATCAGGGAGTAAACCTTCTGAGAATAAAAACAGCTGGAGCTTGTTAAGGTAATTACACAGGGGAAAGGATAATGTACTGGGAACTCCTCAGAAGAATCTGATTTGTGGTGAGGGGAGAGAGATATAAGCTCATTTAGGAACGACATGAACATGCTGCGTAGGTAGCTGTTATCAGTAAATATCTCCACTGAGATTAAGAAAAGCAGTAGCTTAATAAATTAAGTACTTCCTGGTATGTTTACTGTACTGGTAACTCCCCAAAAAGAATCTGGATTGTGGTGAGGGAGCAGAGAAAAAAGCTCCTTTAGGACCTGCACTTACGTAGGGGTTAGGCAGCTGTATATCAGGGAGTAAACCTTCTGAGAATAAAAACACCTGGAGCTTGTTAAGGTAATTACACAGGGGAAAGGATAATGTACTGGGAACTCCTCAGAAGAATCTGATTTGTGGTGAGGGGAGAGAGATAAAAGCTCATTTAGGAACGACATTAACTGCTGCGTAGGTAGCTGTTTATCAGTAAATATCTCCACTGAGATTAAGAAAAGCAGTAGCTTAATAAATTAAGTACTTTTTGATATGGTTACTGTACTGGTAACTCACCGAAAGAATATGGATTGTGGTGAGGTTACAGAGAAAAAAGCTCATTTAGGACCTGCACTTACGAAGGGTGTAGGCAGCTGTATATCAGGAGTAAACTTTCTGAGAATAAAAACAGCTGGAGCTTGTTAAGGTAATTACACAGGGGAAAGGATAATGTACTGGGAACTCCTCAGAAGAATCTGATTTTTGGTGAGGGAGAGAGATCAAAGCTCATTTAGGAACGAAATGAACATGCTGGGTAGGTAGCTGTTTATCAGTAAATATCTCCACTGAGATTAAGAAAAGCAGTAGCTTAATAAATTAAGTTTTCCTCGTATGGTTACTGTACTAGTAACTCCCCAAAAGAATCTGGATTGTGGTGAGGGAACAGAGAAAAAAGCTCATTTAGGACCTGCACTTACAAAGGGGGTAGGCAGCAGTATATCAGGGAGTAAACCTTCTAAGAATAAAACAGCTGGAGCTCGTTAAGTAATTACACAGGGGAAAGGATAATGTACTGGGAACTCCTCAGAAGAATCTGATTTGTGGTGAGAAGAGAGAGATAAAAGCTCATTTAGGAACGACATGAACATGCTGCGTAGGTAGCTTTTTATCAGTAAATATCTCCACTGAGATTAAGAAAATCAGTAGCTTAATAAACTAAGTACTTTCCTGGTATGGTTACTGTACTGGTAACTCCCGAAAAGAATCTGGATTGTGGTGAGGGAACAGAGAAAAAAGCTCATTTAGGACCTGCACTTACGAAGGGGGTAGGCAGCTGTATATCAGGGAGTAAACCTTCTGAGAATAAAAACAGCTGGAGCTTGTTAAGGTAATTACACAGGGGAAAGGATAATGTACTGGGAACTCCTCAGAAGAATCTGATTTGTGGTGAGGGGAGAGAGATAAAGCTCATTTAGGAACGACATGAACATGCTGCGTAGGTAGCTCTTTATCAGTAAATATCTCCACTGAGATTAAGAAAAGCAGTAGCTTAATAAATTAAGTACTTCCTGGTATGGTTACTGTACTGGTACCCTCCCCAAAATAATCTGGATTGTGGTGAGGAACAGAGAAAAAAGCTCATTTAGGACCTGCACTTACGAAGGGGGTAGGCAGTTGTATATCAGGGTGTAAACCTTCTGAGAATCAAAATAGCTGGAGCTTGTTAAGGTAATTACAAAGGGGAAAGGATAATGTACTGGGAACTCCTCAGAAGAATCTGATTTGTGGTGAGGGAGGAGAGATAAAAGCTCATTTAGGAACGACATGAACATGCTGCGTAGGTAGCTGTTTATCAGTAAATATCTCCACTGAGATTAAGAAAAGCAGTATCTTAATACAGTAAGTACTTCCTGGTATGGTTACTGTACTGGTAACTCCCCAAAAGAATCTGGATTGTGGTGAGGGAACAGAGAAAAAAAGCTCATTTAGGACCTGCACTTACGAAGGGGTAGGCAGCTGTATATCAGGGAGTAAACCTTCTGAGAATAAAAACAGCTGGAGCTTGTTAAGGTAATTACACAGGGGAAAGCATAATGTACTGGGAACTCCTCAGAAGAATCTGATTTGTGGTGAGGGGAGAGAGATAAAAGCTCATTTAGGAACGACATGAACATGCTGCGTAGGTAGCTGTTTATCAGTAAATATCTCCACTGAGATTAAGAAAAGCAGTAGCTTAATAAATAAGTACTTCCTGGTATGGTTACTGTACTGGTAACTCCCCAAAAGAATCTGGAGTGTAGTGAGGGAACAGAGAAAAAAGCTCATTTAGGACCTGCACTGACGAAGGGGGTAGGCAGCTGTATATCAGGGAGTAAACCTCTGAGAATAAAAACAGCTGGAGCTTGTTAAGGTAATTACACAGGGGAAAGGATAATGTACTGGGAACTCCTCAGAAGAATCTGATTTGTGGTGAGGGGAGAGAGATAAAAGCTCATTTAGGAACGACATGAACATGCTGCGTAGTTAGCTGTTTATCAGTAAATATCTCCAATGAGATTAAGAAAAGCAGTAGCTTAATAAATTAAGTACTTCCTGGTATCGTTACTGTACTGGTAACTCCCCAAAAGAATCTGGGATTGTGGTGAGGGAACAGAGAAAAAAGCTCATTTAAGACCTGCACTTACGAAGGGGGTAGGCAGCTGTATATCAGTGAGTAAACCTTCTGAGAATAAAAACAGCTGGAGCTTGTTAGGTAATTAAACAGGGGAAAGGATAATGTACTGGGAACTCCTCAGAAGAATCTGATTTGTGGTGAGGGGAAGAGATAAAAGCTCATGCTGCGTAGGTAGCTGTTTATCAGTAAATATCTCCACTGAGATTAAGAAAAGCAGTAGCTTAATAAATTAAGTACTTCTGGTATGGTTACTGTACTGGTAACTCCCCAAAAGAATCTGGATTGTGGTGAGGGAACAGAGAAAAAAGCTCATTTAGGACCTGCACTTACGAAGGGGGTAGGGCAGCTGTATATCAGGGAGTAAACCTTCCGAGAATAAAAACAGCTGGAGTTTGTTAAGGTAATTACACAGGGGAAAGGATAATGTACTGGGAACTCCTCAGAAGAATCTGATTTGTGGTGAGGGAGAGAGATAAAAGCTCATTTAGGAACGACATGAACATGCTGCGTAGGTAGCTGTTTATCAGTAAATATCTCCACTGAGATTAAGAAAAGCAGTAGCTTAATAAATTAAGTACTTCCTGGTATGGTTACTGTACTGGTAACTCCACAAAGAATCTGGATTGTGTAGAGGGAACAGAGAAAATATCTCATTTAGGACCTGCACTTACGAAGGGGGTAGGCAGTTGTATATCAGGCTGTAAACCTTCTGAGAATCAAAATAGCTGAGCTTGTTAAGGTAATTACAAAGGGGACAGGATAATGTACTGGGAACTCCTCAGAAGAATCTGATTTGTGGTGAGGGGAGAGAGATAAAAGCTCATTTAGGAACGACATGAACATGCTGCGTAGGTAGCTGTTTATCAGTAAATATCTCCACTGAGATTAAGAAAAGCAGTATCTTAATACATTAAGTACTTCCTGGTATGGTTACTGTACTGGTAACTCCCAAAAGAATCTGGATTGTGGTGAGGGAACAGAGAAAAAAGCTCATTAGGACCTGCACTTACGAAGGGGTTAGGCAGCTGTATATCAGGGAGTAAACCTTCTGAGAATAAAAACAACTGGAGCTTGTTAAGGTAATTACACAGGGGAAAGGATAATGTACTGTGAACTCCTCAGAAAAATCTGATTTGTGGTGAGGGGAGAGAGATAAAAGCTCATGCTGCGTAGGTAGCTGTTTATCAGTAAATATCTGCACTGAGATTAAGAAAAGCAGTAGCTTAATAAATTAAGTACTTCCTGGTATGGTTACTGTACTGGTAACTCCCCAAAAAGAATCTGATTGTGGTGAGGGAAACAGAGAAAAAGCTCTTTAGGACCCTGCACTTACGAAGGGGGGTAGGCAGCTGTATATCAGGGAGTAAACCTTCCGAGAATAAAAACAGCTGGAGTTTGTTAAGGTAATTACACAGGGGAAAGGATAATGTACTGGGAACTCCTCAGAAGAATCTGATTTGTGGTGAGGGGAGAGAGATAAAAGCTCATTTAGGAACGACATGAACATGCTGCGTAGTTAGCTGTTTATCAGTAAATATCTCCAATGAGATTAAGAAAAGCAGTAGCTTAATAAATTAAGTACTTCCTGGTATCGTTACTGTACTGGGTAACTCCCCAAAAGAATCTGGATTGTGGTGAGGGAACAGAGAAAAAAGCTCATTTAAGACCTGCACTTACGAAGGGGGTAGGCAGCTGTATATCAGGGAGTAAACCTTCTGAGAATAAAAACAGCTGGAGCTTGTTAAGGTAATTAAACAGGGGAAAGGATAATGTACTGGGAACTCCTCAGAAGAATCTGATTTGTGGTGAGGGGAGAGAGATAAAAGCTCATGCTGCGTAGGTACTGTTTATCAGTAAATATCTCCACTGAGATTAAGAAAAGCAGTAGCTTAATAAATTAAGTACTTCTGGTATGTTACTGTACTGGTAACTCCCCAAAAGAATCTGGATTGTGGTGAGGGAACAAAGAAAAAAGCTCATTTAGGACCTGCACTTACGAAGGGGGTAGGCAGCTGTATATCAGGGAGTAAACCTTCTGAGAATAAAAACAGCTGGAGCTTGTTAAGGTAATTACACAGGGGAAAGGATAATGTACTGGGAACTCCTCAGAAGAATCTGATTTGTGGTGAGGGGAGAGAGATAAAAGCTCATTTAGGAACGACATGAACATGCTGCGTAGGTAGCTGTTTATCAGTAAATATCTCCACTGAGATTAAGAAAAGCAGTAGCTTAATAAATTAAGTACTTCCTGGTATGGTTACTGTACTGGTAACTCCACAAAGAATATGGATTGTGTAGAGGGAACAGAGAAAAAATCTCATTTAGGACCTGCACTTATGAAGGGGGTAGGCAGTTGTATATCAGGCTGTAAACCTTCTGAGAATGAAAATAGCTGGAGCTTGTTAAGGTAATTACAAAGGGGAAAGGATAATGTACTGGGAACTCCTCAGAAGAATCTGATTTGTGGTGAGGGGAGAGAGATAAAAGCTCATTTAGGAACGACATGAACATGCTGCGTACGTAGCTGTTTATCAGTAAATATCTCCACTGAGATTAAGAAAAGCAGTATCTTAATACATTAAGTACTTCCTGGTATGGTTACTGTACTGGTAACTCCCCAAAAGAATCTGGATTGTGGTGAGGGAACAGAGAAAAAAGCTCATTTAGGACCTGCACTTACGAAGGGGTTAGGCAGCTGTATATCAGGGAGTAAACCTTCTGAGAATAAAAACAACTGGAGCTTGTTAAGGTAATTACACAGGGGAAAGGATAAGTTACTGGGAACTCCTCAGAAGAATCTGATTTGTGGTGAGGGGAGAGAGATAAAAGCTCATTTAGGAACGACATGAACATGCTGCGTACGTAGCTGTTTATCAGTAAATATCTCCACTGAGATTAAGAAAAGCAGTAGCTTAATAAATTAAGTACTTCCTGGTATGGTTACTGTACTGGTAACTCCCCCAAAGAATCTGGATTGTGGTGAGGGAACAGAGAAAAAAGCTCATTTAGGACCTGCACTTACGAAGGGGGTAGGCAGCTGTATATCAGGGAGTAAACCTTCTGAGAATAAAAACAGCTGGAGCTTGTTAAGGTAATTAAACAGGTGGAAAGGATAATGTACTGGGAACTCCTCAGAAGAATCTGATTTGTGTGAGGGGAGAGAGATAAAAGCTCATTTAGGAACGACATGAACATGCTGCGTATGTAGCTGTTTATCAGTAAATATCTCCACTGAGATTAAGAAAAGCAGTAGCTTAATAAATTAAGTACTTCCTGGTATGGTTACTGTACTGGTAACTCCCAAAAAGAATCTGATTGTGGTGAGGGAACAGAGAAAAAAGCTCATTTAGGACCTGCACTTACGAAGGGGGTAGGCAGCTGTATATCAGGGAGTAAACCTTCGAGAATAAAAACAGCTGGAGTTTGTTAAGGTAATTACACAGGGGAAAAGGATAATGTACTGGGAACTCTCAGAAGAATCTGATTTGGTGGTGAGGGGAGAGAGATAAAAGCTCATTTAGGAACGACATGAACATGCTGCGTAGGTAGCTGTTTATCAGTAAATATCTCCACTGAGATTAAGAAAAGCAGTAGCTTAATAAATTAAGTACTTCCTGGTATGGTTACTGTACTGGTAACTCCCCAAAGAATCTGGATTGTGGTGAGGGAACAAAGAAAAAAGCTCATTTAGGACCTGCACTTACGAAGGGGGTAGGCAGTTGTATATCAGGTGTAAACCTTCTGAGAATCAAAATAGCTGGAGCTTGTTAAGGTAATTACAAAGGGGAAAGGATAATGTACTGGGAACTCCTCAGAAGAATCTGATTTGTGGTGAGGGGAGAGAGATAAAAGCTCATTTAGGAACGACATGAACATGCTGCGTAGGTAGCTGTTTATCAGTAAATATCTCCACTGAGATT
>NW_025961919.1:0-36550 GCF_023159225.1 Perognathus longimembris pacificus | reverse complement strand
AAAAAATCTGGATTGTGGTGAGGGAACAGAGAAAAAAGCTCATTTAGACCTGCACTTTCGAAGGGGGTAGGCAGCTGTATATCAGGGAGTAAACCTGCTGAGAATAAAAACAGCTGGAACTTGTTAAGGTAATTACACAGGGGAAAGGATAATATACTGGGAACTCCTCAGAAGAATCTGATTTGTTTTGAGGGGAGAGAGATAAAAGCTCATTTAGGAACGACATGAACATGCTGCGTAGGTAGCTGTTTATCAGTAAATATCTCCTCTGAGATTAAGAAAAGCAGTAGCTTAATAAATTAAGTACTTCATGGTATTGTTACTGAACTGGTAACTCCCCAAAGAATCTGGATTGTGGTGAGTTAACAGAGATAAAAGCTCATTAGGACCTGCACTTTCGAAGGGGGTAGGCAGCTGTATATCAGGGAGTAAACCTGCTGAGAATAAAAACAGCTGGAACTTGTTAAGGTAATTACACAGGGGAAAGGATAATATACTGGGAACTCCTCAGAAGAATCTGATTTGTTTTGAGGGGAGAGAGATAAAAGCTCATTTAGGAACGACATGAACATGCTGCGTAGGTAGCTGTTTATCAGTAAATATCTCCTCTGAGATTAAGAAAAGCAGTAGCTTAATAAATTAAGTACTTCCTGGTATGTTTACTGTACTGGTAACTCCCCAAAAGAATCTGGATTGTGGTGAGGGAACAGAGAAAAAAGCTCATTTAGGACCTGCACTTACGAAGGGGGTAGGCAACTGTATATCAGGGAGTAAACCTTCTGAGAATAAAGACAGCTGGAGCTTGTTAAGGTAATTACACAGGGGGAAAGGATAATGTACTGGGAACAATTAGGAAGAATCTGATTTGTGGTGAGGGGAGAGAGATAAAAGCTCATTTAGGAACGACATGAACATGCTGCGTACGTAGCTGCTTATCAGTAAATATCTCCACTGAGATTAAGAAAAGCAGTAGCTTAATAAATTAAGTACTTCCTGGTATGGTTACTGTACTCGTAACTCCCCAAAAGAATCTGGATTGTGGTGAGGGAACAGAGAAAAAAGCTCATTTAAGACCGCTCTTTCGAAGGGGGTAGGCAGCTGTATATCAGGGAGTAAACCTTCAGAGAATAAAAACAGCTGGAGCTTGTTAAGGTAATTACACAGGGGAAAGGATAATGTACTGCGAACTCCTCAGAAGTATCTGATTTCTGGTGAGGGGAGAGAGATTAAAGCTCATTTAGGAATGACATGAACATGCTGCGTAGGTAGCTGTTTATCAGTAAATATCTCCACTGATATTAAGAAAAGCAGTAGCTTAATAAATTAAGTACTTCCTGGTATGTTTACTGTACTGGTCACTCCAAAAAAGAATCTAGATTGTGGTGAGGGAACAGAGAAAAAAAGCTCATTTAGGACCTGCACTTACGAAGGGGGTAGGCAGCTGTATATCAGGGAGTAAACCTTCTGAGAATAAAAACAGCTGGAGCTTGTTAAGGTAATTACACAGGGGAAAGGATAATGTACTGGGAACCCCTCCGAAGAATCTGATTGGTGGTGAGGGGAGAGAGATAAAAGCTCATTTAGGAACGACATGAACATGCTGCGTAGGTAGCTGTTTATCAGTAAATATCTCCACTGAGATTAAGAAAAGCAGTAGCTTAATAAATTAAGTACTTCCTGGTATGGTTACTGTACTGGTAACTCCCCAAAAGAATCTGGATTGTGGTGAGGGAACAGAGAAAAAAGCTCATTTAGGACCTGCACTTACGAAGGGGGTAGGCAGCTGTATATCAGGGAGTAAGCCTTCTGAGAATAAAAACAGCTGGAGCTTGTTAAGGTATTTACACAGGGAAAGGATAATGTACTGGGAACTCCTCAGAAGAATCTGATTTGTGGTGAGGGGAGAGAGATAAAAGCTCATTTAGGAACGACATGAACATGCTGCGTAGGTAGCTGTTTATCAGTAAATATCTCTACTGAGATTAAGAAAAGCAGTAGCTTAATAAATTAAGTACTTCCTGGTATGGTTACTGTACTGGTAACTCCCCAAAAGAATCTGGATTGTGGTGAGGGAACAGAGAAAAAAGCTCATTTAGGACCTGCACTTACGAAGGGGATAGGCAGCTGTATATCAGGGAGTAAACCTTCTGAGAATAAAAACAGCTGGAGCTTGTTAAGGTAAGTACACAGGGGAAAGGATAAAGTACTGGGAACTCCTCAGAAGAATCTGATTTGTGGTGAGGGGAGAGAGATAAAAGCTCATTTAGGAACGACATGAACATGCTGCGTAGGTAGCTGTTTATCAGTAAATATCTCCACTGATATTAAGAAAAGCAGTAGCTTAATAAATTAAGTACTTCCTGGTATGTTTACTGTACTGGTCACTCCAAAAAAGAATCTAGATTGTGGTGAGGGAACAGAGAAAAAAAGCTCATTTAGGACCTGCACTTACGAAGGGGGTAGGCAGCTGTATATCAGGGAGTAAACCTTCTGAGAATAAAAACAGCTGGAGCTTGTTAAGGTAATTACACAGGGGAAAGGATAATGTACTGGGAACCCCTCAGAAGAATCTGATTGGTGGTGAGGGGAGAGAGATAAAAGCTCATTTAGGAACGACATGATCATGCTGCGTAGGTAGCTGTTTATCAGTAAATATCTCCACTGAGATTAAGAAAAGCAGTAGCTTAATAAATTAAGTACTTCCTGGTATGGTTACTCTACTGGTAACTCCCCAAAAGAATCTGGATTGTGGTGAGGGAACAGAGAAAAAAAGCTCATTTAGGACCTGCACTTACGAAGGGGGTAAGCAGCTGTATATCAGGGAGTAAACCTTCTTAGAATAAAAACAGCTGGAGATTGTTAAGGTAATTACACAGGGGAAAGGATAATGTACTGGGAACTCCTCAGAAGAATCTGATTTGTGGTGAGGGGAGAGAGATAAAAGCTCATTTAGGAACGACATGAACATGCTGCGTACGTACGTGTTTATCAGTAAATATCTCCACTGAGATTTAGAAAAGCAGTAGCTTAATAAATTAAGTACTTCCTGTATGTTTACTGTACTGGTAACTCCCCAAAGGAATATGGATTGTGGTGAGGGAACAGAGAAAAAAAGCTCATTTAGGACCTGCACTTACGAAGGGGGTAGGCAGCTGTATATCAGGGAGTAAGCCTTCTGAGAATAAAAACAGCTGGAGCTTGTTAAGGTATTTACACAGGGGAAAGGATAATGTACTGGGAACTCCTCAGAAGAATCTGATTTGTGGTGAGGGGAGAGAGATAAAAGCTCATTTAGGAACGACATGAACATGCTGCGTAGGTAGCTGTTTATCAGTAAATATCTCTACTGAGATTAAGAAAAGCAGTAGCTTAATAAATTAAGTACTTCATGGTATTGTTACTGAACTGGTAACTCCCCCAAAGAATCTGGATTGTGGTGAGTTAACAGAGATAAAAGCTCATTTAGGACCTGCACTTTCGAAGGGGGTAGGCAGCTGTATATCAGGGAGTAAACCTGCTGAGAATAAAAACAGCTGGAACTTGTGAAGGTAATTACACAGGGAAAGGATAATATACTGGGAACTCCTCAGAAGAATCTGATTTGTTTTGAGGGGAGAAAGATAAAAGCTCATTTAGGAACGACATGAACATGCTGCGTAGGTAGCTGTTTATCAGTAAATATCTCCTCTGAGATTAAGAAAAGCAGTAGCTTAATAAATTAAGTACTTCCTGGTATGTTTACTGTACTGGTAACTCCCCAAAAGAATCTGGATTGTGGTGAGGGAACAGAGAAAAAAGCTCATTTAGGACCTGCACTTACGAAGGGGGTAGGCAACTGTATATCAGGGAGTAAACCTTCTGAGAATAAAGACAGCTGGAGCTTGTTAAGGTAATTACACAGGGGAAAGGATAATGTACTGGGAACAATTAGGAAGAATCTGATTTGTGGTGAGGGGAGAGAGATAAAAGCTCATTTAGGAACGACATGAACATGCTGCGTACGTAGCTGCTTATCAGTAAATATCTCCACTGAGATTAAGAAAAGCAGTAGCTTAATAAATTAAGTACTTCCTGGTATGGTTACTGTACTGGTAACTCCCCAAAAGAATCTGGATTGTGGTGAGGGAACAGAGAAAAAAGCTCATTTAGGACCTGCTCTTTCGAAGGGGGTTGGCAGCTGTATATCAGGGAGTAAACCTTCTGAGAATAAAAACAGCTGGAGCTTGTTAAGGTAATTACACAGGGGAAAGGATAATGTACTGGGAACTCCTCAGAAGTATCTGATTTCTGGTGAGGGGAGAGAGATTAAAGCTCATTTAGGAATGACATGAACATGCTGCGTAGGTAGCTGTTTATCAGTAAATATCTCCACTGATATTAAGAAAAGCAGTAGCTTAATAAATTAAGTACTTCCTGGTATGTTTACTGTACTGGTCACTCCAAAAAAGAATCTAGATTGTGGTGAGGGAACAGAGAAAAAAAGCTCATTTAGGACCTGCACTTACGAAGGGGGTAGGCAGCTGTATATCAGGGAGTAAACCTTCTGAGAATAAAAACAGCTGGAGCTTGTTAAGGTAATTACACAGGGGAAAGGATAATGTACTGGGAACCCCTCAGAAGAATCTGATTGGTGGTGAGGGGAGAGAGATAAAAGCTCATTTAGGAACGACATGAACATGCTGCGTAGGTAGCTGTTTATCAGTAAATATCTCCACTGAGATTAAGAAAAGCAGTAGCTTAATAAATTAAGTACTTCCTGGTATGGTTACTGTACTGGTAACTCCCCAAAAGAATCTGGATTGTGGTGAGGGAACAGAGAAAAAAGCTCATTTAGGACCTGCACTTACGAAGGGGGTAAGCAGCTGTATATCAGGGAGTAAACCTTCTTAGAATAAAAAGAGCTGGAGATTGTTAAGGTAATTACACAGGGGAAAGGATAATGTACTGGGAACTCCTCAGAAGAATCTGATTTGTGGTGAGGGGAGAGAAATAAAAGCTCATTTAGGAACGACATGAACATGCTGCGTACGTAGCTGGTTATCAGTAAATATCTCCACTGAGATTTAGAAAAGCAGTAGCTTAATAAATTAAGTACTTCCTGGTATGTTTACTGTACTGGTAACTCCCCAAAGGAATATGGATTGTGGTGAGGGAACAGAGAAAAAAGCTCATTTAGGACCTGCACTTACGAAGGGGGTAGGCAGCTGTATATCAGGGAGTAAGCCTTCTGAGAATAAAAACAGCTGGAGCTTGTTAAGGTATTTACACAGGGGAAAGGATAATGTACTGGGAACTCCTCAGAAGAATCTGATTTGTGGTGAGGGGAGAGAGATAAAAGCTCATTTAGGAACGACATGAACATGCTGCGTAGGTAGCTGTTTATCAGTAAATATCTCTACTGAGATTAAGAAAAGCAGTAGCTTAATAAATTAAGTACTTCCTGGTATGGTTACTGTACTGGTAACTCCCCAAAAGAATCTGGATTGTGGTGAGGGAACAGAGAAAAAAGCTCATTTAGGACCTGCACTTACGAAGGGGATAGGCAGCTGTATATCAGGGAGTAAACCTTCTGAGAATAAAAACAGCTGGAGCTTGTTAAGGTAAGTACACAGGGGAAAGGATAAAGTACTGGGAACTCCTCAGAAGAATCTGATTTGTGGTGAGGGGAGAGAGATAAAAGCTCATTTAGGAACGACATGAACATGCTGCGTAGGTAGCTGTTTATCAGTAAATATCTCCACTGAGATTAAGAAAAGGAGTAGCTTAATAAATTAAGTACTTCCTGGTATGGTTACTGTACTGGTAACTCCCCAAAAGAATCTGGATTGTGGTGAGGGAACAGAGAAAAAAGCTCATTTAGGACCTGCACTTACGAAGGGGATAGGCAGCTGTATATCAGGGAGTAAACCTTCTGAGAATAAAAACAGCTGGAGCTTGTTAAGGTAAGTACACAGGGGAAAGGATAATGTACTGGGAACTCCTCAGAAGAATCTGATTTGTGGTGAGGGGAGAGAGATAAAAGCTCATTTAGGAACGACATGAACATGCTGCATAGGTAGCTGTTTATCAGTAAATATCTCCACTGAGATTAAGAAAAGCAGTAGCTTAATAAATTAAGTACTTCCTGGTATGGTTACTGTACTGGTAACTCCCCAAAAGAATCTGGATTGTGGTGAAGGAACAGAGAAAAAAGCTCATTTAGGAAATGCACTTACGAAGGGGGTAGGCACCTGTATATCAGGGAGTAAACCTTCTTAGAATAAAAACAGCTGGAGCTTGTTAAGGTAATTACACAGGGGAAAGGATAATGTACTGGGAACTCCTCAGAAGAATCTGATTTGTGGTGAGGGGAGAGAGATAAAAGCTCATTTAGGAACGACATGAACATGCTGCGTAGGTAGCTGTTTATCAGTAAATATCTCCACTGAGATTAAGAAAAGCAGTAGCTTAATAAATTAAGTACTTCCTGGTATGTTTACTGTACTGGTAACTCCCCAAAAGAATCTGGATTGTGGTGAGGGAAGAGAGAAATAAGCTCATTTAGGACCTGCACTTACGAAGGGGGTAGGCAGCTGTATACCAGGGAGTAAACCTTCTGAGAATAAAAACAGCTGGAGCTTGTTAAGGTAATTACACAGGGGAAAGGATAATGTACTGGGAACAATTCAGAAGAATATGATTTGTGGTGAGGGGAGAGAGATAAAAGCTCATTTAGCAACGACATGAACATGCTGCGTAGGTAGCTGTTTATCAGTAAATATCTCCACTGAGATTAAGAAAAGCAGTAGCTTAATAAATTAAGTACTTCCTGGTATGGTTACTTTACTGGTAACTCACCAAAAGAATCTGGATTGTGGTGAGGGAACAGAGAAAAAAGCTCATTTAGGACCTGCACTTTCGAAGGGGGCAGGCAGATGTATATCAGGGAGTAAACCTTCTGAGAATAAAAACAGCTGGAGCTTGTTAAGGTAATTACACAGGGGAAAGAATAATGTACTGGGAACTCCTCAGAAGAATCTGGATTGTGGTGAGGGAACAGAGAAAAAAGCTCAACTAGGACATGCACATACGAAGGGGGTAGGCAGCTGTATATCAGGGAGTAAACATTCTGAGAATAAAAACAGCTGGAGCTTGTTAAGGTAATTACACAGGGGAAAAGATGAAATACTGGGAACTCCTCAGAAGAATCTGATTTGTGGTGAGGGGAGAGAGATAAAAGCTTATTTAGGAACGACATGAACATGCTGCGTAGGTAGCTGTTTATCAGTAAATATCTCCACTGAGATTAAGAAAAGCAGTAGCTTAATAAATTAAGTACTTCCTGGTATGGTTACTGTACTGGTAACTCCCCAAAAGAATCTGGATTGTGGTGAAGGAACAGAGAAAAAAGCTCATTTAGGAAATGCACTTACGAAGGGGGTAGGCACCTGTATATCAGGGAGTAAACCTTCTTAGAATAAAAACAGCTGGAGCTTGTTAAGGTAATTGCACAGGGGAAAGGATAATGTACTGGGAACTCCTCAGAAGAATCTGATTTGTGGTGAGGGGAGAGAGATAAAAGCTCATTTAGGAACGAAATGAACATGCTGCGTAGGTAGCTGTTTATCAGTAAATATCTCCACTGAGATTAAGAAAAGCAGTAGCTTAATAAATTAAGTACTTCCTGGTATGGTTCCTGTACTGGTATCTCCCCAAAATAATCTGGATTGTGGTGAGGGAACAGAGAAAAAAGCTCATTTAGGACCTGCACTTACGAATGGGGTAGGCAGCTGTATATCAGGGAGTAAACCTTCTGAGAATAAAAACAGCTGGAGCTTGTTAAGGTAATTACACAGGGGAAAGGATAATGTACTGGGAACTCCTCAGAAGAATCTGATTTGTGGTGAGGGGAGAGAGATAAAAGCTCATTTAGGAACGACATGAACATGCTGCGTACGTAGCTGTTTATCAGTAAATATCTCCACTGAGATTAAGAAAAGCAGTAACTTAATAAATTAAGTACTTTCTGGTATGGTTACTGTAATGGTAACTCCCCAAAAGAATCTGGATTGTGGTGAGGGAACAGAGAAAAAAGCTCATTTAGGACCTGCACTTACGAAGGGGGTAGGCAGCTGTATATCAGGGAGTAAACCTTCTGAGAATAAAAACAGCTGGAGCTTGTTAAGGTAATTACACAGGGGAAAGAATAATGTACTGGGAACTCCTCAGAAGAATCTGGATTGTGGTGAGGGAACAGAGAAAAAAGCTCAACTAGGACATGCACATACGAAGGGGGTAGGCAGCTGTATATCAGGGAGTAAACATTCTGAGAATAAAAACAGCTGGAGCTTGTTAAGGTAATTACACAGGGGAAAGGATAATGTACTGGGAACTCCTCAGAAGAATCTGATTTGTGGTGAGGGGAGAGAGATAAAAGCTCATTTAGGAACGACATGAACATGCTGCGTACGTAGCAGTTTATCAGTAAATATCTCCACTGAGATTAAGAAAAGCAGTAGCTTAATAAATTAAGTACTTCCTGGTATGGTTACTGTACTGGTAACTCCCCAAAAGAATCTGGATTGTGGTGAAGGAACAGAGAAAAAAGCTCATTTAGGAAATGCACTTACGAAGGGGGTAGGCACCTGTATATCAGGGAGTAAACCTTCTGAGAATAAAAACAGCTGGAGCTTGTTAAGGTAATTACACAGGGGAAAGGATAATGTACTGGGAACTCCTCAGAAGAATCTGATTTGTGGTGAGGGGAGAGAGATAAAAGCTCATTTAGGAACAACATGAACATGCTGCGTAGGTAGCTGTTTATCAGTAAATATCTCCACTGAGATTAAGAAAAGCAGTAGCTTAATAAATTAAGTACTTCCTGGTATGTTTACTGTACTGGTAACTCCCCAAAAGAATCTGGATTGTGGTGAGGGAAGAGAGAAATAAGTTCATTTAGGACCTGCACTTACGAAGGGGGTAGGCAGCTGTATACCAGGGAGTAAACCTTCTGAGAATAAAAACAGCTGGAGCTTGTTAAGGTAATTACACAGGGGAAAGGATAATGTACTGGGAATTCCTCAGAAGAATCTGATTTGTGGTGAGGGGTGAGAGATAAAAGCTCATTTAGGAACGAGATGAACATGCTGTGTATGTAGCTGTTTATCAGTAAATATCTCCACTGTGATTAAGAAAAGCAGTAGCTTAATAAATTAAGGACTTCCTGGTATGGTTACTGTACTAGTAACTCTCCCAAGGAATCTGGATTGTGGTGAGGGAACAGAGAAAAAAGCTCATTTAGGACCTCCACTTACGAAGCGGGTAGGCAGCTGTGTATCAGGGAGTAAACCTTCTGAGAATAAAAACAGCTGGAGCTTGTTAAGGTAATTGCACAGGGGAAAGGATAATGTACTGGGAACTCCTCAGAAGAATCTGATTTGTGGTGAGGGGAGAGAGATAAAAGCTCATTTAGGAACGACATGAACATGCTGCGTAGGTAGCTGTTTATCAGTAAATATCTCCACTGAGATTAAGAAAAGCAGTAGCTTAATAAATTAAGTACTTCCTGGTATGGTTCCTGTACTGGTATCTCCCCAAAAGAATCTGGATTGTGGTGAGGGAACAGAGAAAAAAGCTCATTTAGGACCTGCACTTACGAAGGGGGTTGGCAGCTGTATATCAGGGAGTAAACCTTCTGAGAATAAAAACAGCTGGAGCTTGTTAAGGTAATTACACAGGGGAAAGGATAATGTACTGGGAACAATTCAGAAGAATATGATTTGTGGTGAGGGGAGAGAGGTAAAAGCTCATTTAGCAACGACATGAACATGCTGCGTAGGTAGCTGTTTATCAGTAAATATCTCCACTGAGATTAAGAAAAGCAGTAGCTTAATAAATTAAGTACTTCCTGGTATGGTTACTTTACTGGTAACTCACCAAAAGAATCTGGATTGTGGTGAGGGAACAGAGAAAAAAGCTCATTTAGGACCTGCACTTTCGAAGGGGGCAGGCAGCTGTATATCAGGGTGTAAACCTTCTGAGAATAAAAACAGACGGAGCTTGTTAAGGTAATTAAACAAGGGAAAGAATAATGTACTGGGAACTTCTCAGAAGAATCTGGATTGTGGTGAGGGAACAGAGAAAAAAGCTCAATTAGGACATGCACATACGAAGGGGGTAGGCAGTTGTATATCAGGGAGTAAACCTTCTGAGAATAAAAACAGCTGGAGCTTGTTAAGGTAATTGCACAGGGGAAAGGATAATGTACTGGGAACTCCTCAGAAGAATCTGATTTGTGGTGAGGGGAGAGAGATAAAAGCTCATTTAGGAACGAAATGAACATGCTGCGTAGGTAGCTGTTTATCAGTAAATATCTCCACTGAGATTAAGAAAAGCAGTAGCTTAATAAATTAAGTACTTCCTGGTATGGTTCCTGTACTGGTATCTCCCCAAAATAATCTGGATTGTGGTGAGGGAACAGAGAAAAAAGCTCATTTAGGACCTGCACTTACGAATGGGGTAGGCAGCTGTATATCAGGGAGTAAACCTTCTGAGAATAAAAACAGCTGGAGCTTGTTAAGGTAATTACACAGGGGAAAGGATAATGTACTGGGAACTCCTCAGAAGAATCTGATTTGTGGTGAGGGGAGAGAGATAAAAGCTCATTTAGGAACGACATGAACATGCTGCGTACGTAGCTGTTTATCAGTAAATATCTCCACTGAGATTAAGAAAAGCAGTAACTTAATAAATTAAGTACTTTCTGGTATGGTTACTGTAATGGTAACTCCCCAAAAGAATCTGGATTGTGGTGAGGGAACAGAGAAAAAAGCTCATTTAGGACCTGCACTTACGAAGGGGGTAGGCAGCTGTATATCAGGGAGTAAACCTTCTGAGAATAAAAACAGCTGGAGCTTGTTAAGGTAATTACACAGGGGAAAGAATAATGTACTGGGAACTCCTCAGAAGAATCTGGATTGTGGTGAGGGAACAGAGAAAAAAGCTCAACTAGGACATGCACATACGAAGGGGGTAGGCAGCTGTATATCAGGGAGTAAACATTCTGAGAATAAAAACAGCTGGAGCTTGTTAAGGTAATTACACAGGGGAAAAGATGAAATACTGGGAACTCCTCAGAAGAATCTGATTTGTGGTGAGGGGAGAGAGATAAAAGCTTATTTAGGAACGACATGAACATGCTGCGTAGGTAGCTGTTTATCAGTAAATATCTCCACTGCGATTAAGAAAAGCAGTAGCTTAATAAATTAAGTACTTCCTGGTATGGTTCCTGTACTGGTAACTCCCCAAAAGAATCTGGATTGTGATGAGGGAACCGAGAAAAAAGCTCATTTAGGACCTGCACTTACGAAGGGGGTAGGCAGCTGTATATCAGGGAGTAAACCTTCTTAGAATAAAAACAGCTGGAGATTGTTAAGGTAATTACACAGGGGAAAGGATAATGTACTGGGAACTCCTCAGAAGAATCTGATTTGTGGTGAGGGGAGAGAGATAAAAGCTCATTTAGGAACGACATGAACATGCTGCGTAGGTAGCTGTTTATCAGTAAATATCTCCACTGAGATTAAGAAAAGCAGTAGCTTAATAAATTAAGTACTTCCTGGTATGGTTCCTGTACTGGTATCTCCCCAAAAGAATCTGGATTGTGGTGAGGGAACAGAGAAAAAAGCTCATTTAGGACCTGCACTTACGAAGGGGGTTGGCAGCTGTATATCAGGGAGTAAACCTTCTGAGAATAAAAACAGCTGGAGCTTGTTAAGGTAATTACACAGGGGAAAGGATAATGTACTGGGAACTCCTCAGAAGAATCTGATTTGTGGTGAGGGGAGAGAGATAAAAGCTCATTTAGGAACGACATGAACATGCTGCGTACGTAGCAGTTTATCAGTAAATATCTCCACTGAGATTAAGAAAAGCAGTAGCTTAATAAATTAAGTACTTCCTGGTATGGTTACTGTACTGGTAACTCCCCAAAAGAATCTGGATTGTGGTGAAGGAACAGAGAAAAAAGCTCATTTAGGAAATGCACTTACGAAGGGGGTAGGCACCTGTATATCAGGGAGTAAACCTTCTGAGAATAAAAACAGCTGGAGGGCTGGGGATATAGCCTAGTGGCAAGAGTGCCTGCCTCGGATACACAAGGCCCTAGGTTCGATTCCCCAGCACCACATATGCAGAAAATGGCCAGAAGCGGCGCTGTGGCTCAAGTGGCAGAGTGCTAGCCTTGAGCGGGAAGAAGCCAGGGACAGTGCTCAGGCCCTGAGTCCAAGGCCCAGGACTGGCCAAAAAAAAAAAAAAAAAAAAAAAAACAGGTGGAGCTTGTTAAGGTAATTACACAGGGGAAAGGATAATGTACTGGGAACTCCTCAGAAGAATCTGATTTGTGGTGAGGGGAGAGAGATAAAAGCTCATTTAGGAACAACATGAACATGCTGCGTAGGTAGCTGTTTATCAGTAAATATCTCCACTGAGATTAAGAAAAGCAGTAGCTTAATAAATTAAGTACTTCCTGGTATGTTTACTGTACTGGTAACTCCCCAAAAGAATCTGGATTGTGGTGAGGGAAGAGAGAAATAAGTTCATTTAGGACCTGCACTTACGAAGGGGGTAGGCAGCTGTATACCAGGGAGTAAACCTTCTGAGAATAAAAACAGCTGGAGCTTGTTAAGGTAATTACACAGGGGAAAGGATAATGTACTGGGAATTCCTCAGAAGAATCTGATTTGTGGTGAGGGGTGAGAGATAAAAGCTCATTTAGGAACGAGATGAACATGCTGTGTATGTAGCTGTTTATCAGTAAATATCTCCACTGTGATTAAGAAAAGCAGTAGCTTAATAAATTAAGTACTTCCTGGTATGGTTACTGTACTAGTAACTCTCCCAAGGAATCTGGATTGTGGTGAGGGAACAGAGAAAAAAGCTCATTTAGGACCTCCACTTACGAAGCGGGTAGGCAGCTGTGTATCAGGGAGTAAACCTTCTGAGAATAAAAACAGCTGGCGCTTGTTAAGGTAATTGCACAGGGGAAAGGATAATGTACTGGGAACTCCTCAGAAGAATCTGAT
Source organism: Perognathus longimembris pacificus (assembly GCF_023159225.1). Lineage (NCBI taxonomy): Eukaryota > Metazoa > Chordata > Mammalia > Rodentia > Heteromyidae > Perognathus > Perognathus longimembris. The sequence goes on along the minus strand of NW_025961919.1, from coordinate 23,489 downwards.
TTGTGGTGAGGGGAGAGAGATAAAAGCTCATTTAGGAACGACATGAACATGCTGCGTAGGTAGCTGTTTATCAGTAAATATCTCCACTGAGATTAAGAAAAGCAGTAGCTTAATAAATTAAGTACTTCCTGGTATGGTTCCTGTACTGGTATCTCCCCAAAAGAATCTGGATTGTGGTGAGGGAACAGAGAAAAAAGCTCATTTAGGACCTGCACTTACGAAGGGGGTTGGCAGCTGTATATCAGGGAGTAAACCTTCTGAGAATAAAAACAGCTGGAGCTTGTTAAGGTAATTACACAGGGGAAAGGATAATGTACTGGGAAAAATTCAGAAGAATATGATTTGTGGTGAGGGGAGAGAGGTAAAAGCTCATTTAGCAACGACATGAACATGCTGCGTAGGTAGCTGTTTATCAGTAAATATCTCCACTGAGATTAAGAAAAGCAGTAGCTTAATAAATTAAGTACTTCCTGGTATGGTTACTTTACTGGTAACTCACCAAAAGAATCTGGATTGTGGTGAGGGAACAGAGAAAAAAGCTCATTTAGGACCTGCACTTTCGAAGGGGGCAGGCAGCTGTATATCAGGGTGTAAACCTTCTGAGAATAAAAACAGACGGAGCTTGTTAAGGTAATTACACAAGGGAAAGAATAATGTACTGGGAACTTCTCAGAAGAATCTGGATTGTGGTGAGGGAACAGAGAAAAAAGCTCAATTAGGACATGCACATACGAAGGGGGTAGGCAGCTGTATATCAGGGAGTAAACATTCTGAGAATAAAAACAGCTGGAGCTTGTTAAGGTAATTACACAGGGGAAAAGATGAAATACTGGGAACTCCTCAGAAGAATCTGATTTGTGGTGAGGGGAGAGAGATAAAAGCTTATTTAGGAACGACATGAACATGCTGCGTAGGTAGCTGTTTATCAGTAAATATCTCCACTGAGATTAAGAAAAGCAGTAGCTTAATAAATTAAGAACTTCCTGGTATGGTTCCTGTACTGGTAACTCCCCAAAAGAATCTGGTTTGTGGTGAGGGAACAGAGAAAAAAGCTCATTTAGGACCTGCACTTACGAAGGGGGTAGGCAGCTGTATATCAGGGAGTAAACCTTCTTAGAATAAAAACAGCTGGAGATTGTTTAGGTAATTACACAGGGGAAAGGATAATGTACTGGGAACTCCTCAGAAGAATCTGATTTGTGGTGAGGGGAGAGAGAGAAAAGCTCATTTAGGAACGACATGAACATGCTGCGTAGGTAGCTGTTTATCAGTAAATATCTCCACTGAGATTAAGAAAAGCAGTAGCTTAATAAATTAAGTACTTTCTGGTATGTTTACTGTACTGGTAACTCCCCAAAGGAATATGGATTGTGGTGAGGGAACAGAGAAAAAAGCTCATTTAGGACCTCCACTTACGAAGCGGGTAGGCAGCTGTATATCAGGGAGTAAACCTTCTTAGAATAAAAACAGCTGAAGATTGTTAAGGTAATTACACAGGGGAAAGGATAATGTACTGGGAACTCCTCAGAAGAATCTGATTTGTGGTGAGGGGAGAGAGATAAAAGCTCATTTAGGAACGACATGAACATGCTGCGTACATAGCTGTTTATCAGTAAATATCTCCACTGAGATTAAGAAAAGCAGTAGCTTAATAAATTAAGTACTTCCTGGTATGTTTACTGTACTGGTAACTCCCCAAAAGAATATGGATTGTGGTGAGGGAACAGAGAAAAAAGCTCATTTAGGACCTCCACTTACGAAGCGGGTAGGCAGCTGTATATCAGATTGTAAACCTTCTTAGAATAAAAACAGCTGGAGATTGTTAAGGTAATTACACAGGGGAAAGGATAATGTACTGGGAACTCCTCAGAAGAATCTGATTTGTGGTGAGGGGAGAGAGATAAAAGCTCATTTAGGAACGACATGAACATGCTGCGTAGGTAGCTGTTTATCAGTAAATATCTCCAATGAGATTAAGAAAAGCAGTAGCTTAATAAATTAAGTACTTCCTTGTATGGTTACTGTACTGGTAACTCCACAAAAGAATCTGGATTGTGGTGAGGGAACAGAGAAAAAAGCTCATTTATGACCTGCACTTACGAAGGGGGTAGGCAGCTGTTTATAAGGGAGTAAACCTTCTGAGAATAAAAACAGCTGGAGCTTGTTAAGGTAATTACACAGGGGAAAGGATAATGTACTGGGAACTCCTCAGAAGAATGTGATTTGTGGTGAGGGGAGAGAGATAAAAGCTCATTTAGGAACGACATGAACATGCTGCGTAGGTAGCTGTTTATCAGTAAATATCTCCAATGAGATTAAGAAAAGCAGTAGCTTAATAAATTAAGTACTTCCTGGTATGGGTACTGTACTGGTAACTCCCCAAAAGAATCTGGATTGTGGTGAGGGAACAGAGAAAAAACCTCATTTAGGACCTGCACTTACGAAGGGGGTAGGCAGCTGTTTATGAGGGAGTAAACCTTCTGAGAATAAAAACAGCTGGAGCTTGTTAAGGTAAGTACACAGGGGAAAGGATAATGTACTGGGAACTCCTGAGAAGAATCTGATTTGTGGTGAGGGGAGAGAGATAAAAGCTCATTTAGGAACGACTTGAACATGCTGCGTAGGTAGCTGTTTATCAGTAAATATCTCCACTGAGATTAAGAAAAGCAGTAGCTTAATAAATTAAGTACTTCCTGGTACGGTTACTGTACTGGTAACTCCCCCAAAGAATCTGGATTGTGGTGAGGGAACAGAGAAAAAAGCTCATTTAGGACCTGCACTTACGAAGCGGGTAGGCAGCTGTATATCAGGGAGTAAACCTTCTGAGAATAAAAACAGCCGGAGCTTGTTAAGGTAATTACACAGGGGAAAGGATAAAGTACTGGGAACTCCTCAGAAGAATGTGATTTGTGGTGAGGGGAGAGAGATAAAAGCTCATTTAGGAACGACATGAACACGCTGCATACGTAGCTGTTTACCAGTAAATATCTCCACTGAGATTAAGAAAAGCAGTAGCTTAATAAATTAAGTACTTCCTGGTATGGTTACTGTACTGGTAACTCCCCAAAAGAATCTGGATTGTGGTGAGGGAACAGAGAAAAAAGTTCATTTAGGACCTACACTTACGAAGGGGTTAGGCAGGCAGCCTGTATATCAGGGAGTAAACCTTCTGAGAATAAAAACAGCTGGAGCTTGTTAAGGTAATTACACAGGGGAAAGGATAATGTACTGGGAACTCCTCAGAAGAATCTGATTTGTGGTGAGGGGAGAGAGATAAAAGCTCATTTAGGAACGACATGAACATGCTGCGTAGGTAGCTGTTTATCAGTAAATATCTCCAATGAGATTAAGAAAAGCAGTAGCTTAATAAATTAAGTAGTTCCTGGTATGGTAACTGTACTGGTAACTCCCCAAAAGAATCTGGATTGTGGTGAGGGAACAGAGAAAAAAGCTCATTTAGGACCTGCACTTACGAAGGGGGTAGGCAGCTGTTTATAAGGGAGTAAACCTTCTGAGAATAAAAACAGCTGGAGCTTGTTAAGGTAATTACACAGGGGAAAGGATAATGTACTGGTAACTCCTCAGAAGAATTTGATTTGTGGTGAGGGGAGAGAGATAAAAGCTCATTTAGGAACGACATGAACATGCTGCGTACGTAGCTGTTTATCAGTAAATATCTCCACTGAGATTGAGAAAAGCAGTAGCTTAATAAATTAAGTACTTCCTGGTATGGTTACTGTAATGGTAACTCCCCAAAAGCATCTGGATTGTGGTGAGGGAACAGAGAAAAAAGCTCATTTAGGACCTGCACTTACGAAGGGGGTAGGCAGCTGTATATCAGGGAGTAAACCTTCTGAGAATAAAAACAGCTGGAGCTTTTTAAGGTAAGTACACAGGGGAAAGGATAATGTACTGGGAACTCCTCAGAAGAATCTGATTTGTGGTGAGGGGAGAGAGATAAAAGCTCATTTAGGAACGACATGAACATGCTGCGTAGGTAGCTGTTTATCAGTAAATATCTCCACTGAGATTAAGAAAAGCAGTAGCTTAATAAATTAAGTACTTCCTGGTATGGTTACTGTACTGGTAACTCCCCCAAAGAATCTGGATTGTGGTGAGGGAACAGAGAAAAAAGCTCATTTAGGACCTGCACTTACGAAGCGGGTAGGCAGCTATATCAGGGAGTAAACCTTCTGAGAATAAAAACAGACGGAGCTTGTTAAGGTAATTACACAGGGGAAAGGATAAAGTACTGGGAACTCCTCAGAAGAATGTGATTTGTGGTGAGGAGAGAGAGATAATAGCTCATTTAGCAACGACATGAACATGCTGCGTAGGTAGCTGTTTATCAGTAAATATCTCCACTGAGATTAAGAAAAGCAGTAGCTTAATAAATTAAGTACTTCCTGGTATGGTTACTTTACTGGTAACTCACCAAAAGAATCAGGATTGTGGTGAAGGAACAGAGAAAAAAGCTCATTTAGGACCTGCACTTTCGAAGGGGGCAGGCAGCTGTATATCAGGGAGTAAACCTTCTGAGAATAAAAACAGCTAGAGCTTGTAAAGGTAATTACACAGGGGAAAGAATAATGTACTGGGAACTCCTCAGAAGAATCTGGATTGTGGTGAGGGAACAGAGAAAAAAGCTCAATTAGGACATGCACATACGAAGGGGGTAGGCAGCTGTATATCAGGGAGTAAACATTCTGAGAATAAAAACAGCTGGAGCTTGTTAAGGTAATTACACAGGGGAAAAGATGAAATACTGGGAACTCCTCAGAAGAATCTGATTTGTGGTGAGGGGAGAGAGATAAAAGCTTATTTAGGAACGACATGAACATGCTGCGTAGGTAGCTGTTTATCAGTAAATATCTCCACTGAGATTAAGAAAAGCAGTAGCTTAATAAATTAAGAACTTCCTGGTATGGTTCCTGTACTGGTAACTCCCCAAAAGAATCTGGTTTGTGGTGAGGGAACAGAGAAAAAAGCTCATTTAGGACCTGCACTTACGAAGGGGGTAGGCAGCTGTATATCAGGGAGTAAACCTTCTTAGAATAAAAACAGCTGGAGATTGTTTAGGTAATTACACAGGGGAAAGGATAATGTACTGGGAACTCCTCAGAAGAATCTGATTTGTGGTGAGGGGAGAGAGAGAAAAGCTCATTTAGGAACGACATGAACATGCTGCGTAGGTAGCTGTTTATCAGTAAATATCTCCACTGAGATTAAGAAAAGCAGTAGCTTAATAAATTAAGTACTTTCTGGTATGTTTACTGTACTGGTAACTCCCCAAAGGAATATGGATTGTGGTGAGGGAACAGAGAAAAAAGCTCATTTAGGACCTCCACTTACGAAGCGGGTAGGCAGCTGTATATCAGGGAGTAAACCTTCTTAGAATAAAAACAGCTGAAGATTGTTAAGGTAATTACACAGGGGAAAGGATAATGTACTGGGAACTCCTCAGAAGAATCTGATTTGTGGTGAGGGGAGAGAGATAAAAGCTCATTTAGGAACGACATGAACATGCTGCGTACATAGCTGTTTATCAGTAAATATCTCCACTGAGATTAAGAAAAGCAGTAGCTTAATAAATTAAGTACTTCCTGGTATGTTTACTGTACTGGTAACTCCCCAAAAGAATATGGATTGTGGTGAGGGAACAGAGAAAAAAGCTCATTTAGGACCTCCACTTACGAAGCGGGTAGGCAGCTGTATATCAGATTGTAAACCTTCTTAGAATAAAAACAGCTGGAGATTGTTAAGGTAATTACACAGGGGAAAGGATAATGTACTGGGAACTCCTCAGAAGAATCTGATTTGTGGTGAGGGGAGAGAGATAAAAGCTCATTTAGGAACGACATGAACATGCTGCGTAGGTAGCTGTTTATCAGTAAATATCTCCAATGAGATTAAGAAAAGCAGTAGCTTAATAAATTAAGTACTTCCTTGTATGGTTACTGTACTGGTAACTCCACAAAAGAATCTGGATTGTGGTGAGGGAACAGAGAAAAAAGCTCATTTATGACCTGCACTTACGAAGGGGGTAGGCAGCTGTTTATAAGGGAGTAAACCTTCTGAGAATAAAAACAGCTGGAGCTTGTTAAGGTAATTACACAGGGGAAAGGATAATGTACTGGGAACTCCTCAGAAGAATGTGATTTGTGGTGAGGGGAGAGAGATAAAAGCTCATTTAGGAACGACATGAACATGCTGCGTAGGTAGCTGTTTATCAGTAAATATCTCCAATGAGATTAAGAAAAGCAGTAGCTTAATAAATTAAGTACTTCCTGGTATGGGTACTGTACTGGTAACTCCCCAAAAGAATCTGGATTGTGGTGAGGGAACAGAGAAAAAACCTCATTTAGGACCTGCACTTACGAAGGGGGTAGGCAGCTGTTTATGAGGGAGTAAACCTTCTGAGAATAAAAACAGCTGGAGCTTGTTAAGGTAAGTACACAGGGGAAAGGATAATGTACTGGGAACTCCTGAGAAGAATCTGATTTGTGGTGAGGGGAGAGAGATAAAAGCTCATTTAGGAACGACTTGAACATGCTGCGTAGGTAGCTGTTTATCAGTAAATATCTCCACTGAGATTAAGAAAAGCAGTAGCTTAATAAATTAAGTACTTCCTGGTACGGTTACTGTACTGGTAACTCCCCCAAAGAATCTGGATTGTGGTGAGGGAACAGAGAAAAAAGCTCATTTAGGACCTGCACTTACGAAGCGGGTAGGCAGCTGTATATCAGGGAGTAAACCTTCTGAGAATAAAAACAGCCGGAGCTTGTTAAGGTAATTACACAGGGGAAAGGATAAAGTACTGGGAACTCCTCAGAAGAATGTGATTTGTGGTGAGGGGAGAGAGATAAAAGCTCATTTAGGAACGACATGAACACGCTGCATACGTAGCTGTTTACCAGTAAATATCTCCACTGAGATTAAGAAAAGCAGTAGCTTAATAAATTAAGTACTTCCTGGTATGGTTACTGTACTGGTAACTCCCCAAAAGAATCTGGATTGTGGTGAGGGAACAGAGAAAAAAGTTCATTTAGGACCTACACTTACGAAGGGGTTAGGCAGGCAGCCTGTATATCAGGGAGTAAACCTTCTGAGAATAAAAACAGCTGGAGCTTGTTAAGGTAATTACACAGGGGAAAGGATAATGTACTGGGAACTCCTCAGAAGAATCTGATTTGTGGTGAGGGGAGAGAGATAAAAGCTCATTTAGGAACGACATGAACATGCTGCGTAGGTAGCTGTTTATCAGTAAATATCTCCAATGAGATTAAGAAAAGCAGTAGCTTAATAAATTAAGTAGTTCCTGGTATGGTAACTGTACTGGTAACTCCCCAAAAGAATCTGGATTGTGGTGAGGGAACAGAGAAAAAAGCTCATTTAGGACCTGCACTTACGAAGGGGGTAGGCAGCTGTTTATAAGGGAGTAAACCTTCTGAGAATAAAAACAGCTGGAGCTTGTTAAGGTAATTACACAGGGGAAAGGATAATGTACTGGTAACTCCTCAGAAGAATTTGATTTGTGGTGAGGGGAGAGAGATAAAAGCTCATTTAGGAACGACATGAACATGCTGCGTACGTAGCTGTTTATCAGTAAATATCTCCACTGAGATTGAGAAAAGCAGTAGCTTAATAAATTAAGTACTTCCTGGTATGGTTACTGTAATGGTAACTCCCCAAAAGCATCTGGATTGTGGTGAGGGAACAGAGAAAAAAGCTCATTTAGGACCTGCACTTACGAAGGGGGTAGGCAGCTGTATATCAGGGAGTAAACCTTCTGAGAATAAAAACAGCTGGAGCTTTTTAAGGTAAGTACACAGGGGAAAGGATAATGTACTGGGAACTCCTCAGAAGAATCTGATTTGTGGTGAGGGGAGAGAGATAAAAGCTCATTTAGGAACGACATGAACATGCTGCGTAGGTAGCTGTTTATCAGTAAATATCTCCACTGAGATTAAGAAAAGCAGTAGCTTAATAAATTAAGTACTTCCTGGTATGGTTACTGTACTGGTAACTCCCCCAAAGAATCTGGATTGTGGTGAGGGAACAGAGAAAAAAGCTCATTTAGGACCTGCACTTTCGAAGGGGGCAGGCAGCTGTATATCAGGGAGTAAACCTTCTGAGAATAAAAACAGCTAGAGCTTGTAAAGGTAATTACACAGGGGAAAGAATAATGTACTGGGAACTCCTCAGAAGAATCTGGATTGTGGTGAGGGAACAGAGAAAAAAGCTCAATTAGGACATGCACATACGAAGGGGGTAGGCAGCTGTATATCAGGGAGTAAACATTCTGAGAATAAAAACAGCTGGAGCTTGTTAAGGTAATTACACAGAGGAAAAGATGAAATACTGGGAACTCCTCAGAAGAATCTGATTTGTGTTGAGGGGAGAGAGATAAAAGCTTATTTAAGAACGACATGAACATGCTGTGTAGGTAGCTGTTTATCAGTAAATATCTCCACTGAGATTAAGAAAAGCAGTAGCTTAATAAATTAAGTACTTCCTGGTATGGTGACTGTACTGGTAACTCCCCAAAAGAATCTGGATTGTGGTGAGGGAACAGAGAAAAAAGCTCATTTAGGACCTGCACTTACGAAGGGGGTAGGCAGCTGTATATCAGGGAGTAAACCTTCTGAGAATAAAAACAGCTGGAGCTTGTTAAGGTAATTACACAGGGGAAAAGATGAAATATTGGGAACTCCTCAGAAGAATCTGATTTGTGGTGAGGGGAGTGAGATAAAAGCTTATTTAGGAACGACATGAACATGCTGCGTAGGTAGCTGTTTATCAGTAAATATCTCCACTGAGATTAAGAAAAGCAGTAGCTTAATAAATTAAGTACTTCCTGGTATGGTTCCTGTACTGGTAACTTCCCAAAAGAATCTGGATTGTGGTGAGGGAACCGAGAAAAAAGCTCATTTAGGACCTGCACTTACGAAGGGGGTAAGCAGCTGTATATCAGGGAGTAAACCTTCTTAGAATAAAAACAGCTGGAGATTGTTAAGGTAATTACACAGGGGAAAGGATAATGTACTGGGAACTCCTCAGAAGAATCTGATTTGTGGTGAGGGGAGAGAGATAAAAGCTCATTTAGGAACGACATGAACATGCTGCGTACGTAGCTGTTTATCAGTAAATATCTCCACTGAGATTAAGAAAAGCAGTAGCTTAATAAATTAAGTACTTCCTGGTATGTTTACTGTACTGGTAACTCCCCAAAGGAATATGGATTGTGGTGAGGGAACATAGAAAAAAGCTCATTTAGGACCTGCACTTACGAAGGGGGTAGGCAGCTGTATATCAGGGAGTAAACCTTCTGAGAATAAAAACAGCTGGAGCTTGTTAAGGTATTTACACAGGGGAAAGGATAATGTACTGGGAACTCCTCAGAAGAATCTGATTTGTGGTGAGGGGAGAGAGATAAAAGCTCATTTAGGAACGACATGAACATGCTGCGTAGGTAGCTGTTTATCAGTAAATATCTCCACTGAGATTAAGAAAAGCAGTAGCTTAATAAATTAAGTACTTCCTGGTATGGTTACTGTACTGGTAACTCCCCAAAAGAATCTGGATTGTGGTGAGGGAACAGAGAAAAAAGCTCATTTAGGACCTGCACTTACGAAGGGGATAGGCAGCTGTATATCAGGGAGTAAACCTTCTGAGAATAAAAACAGCTGGAGCTTGTTAAGGTAAGTACACAGGGGAAAGGATAATGTACTGGGAACTCCTCAGAAGAATCTGATTTGTGGTGAGGGGAGAGAGATAAAAGCTCATTTAGGAACGACATGAACATGCTGCGTAGGTAGCTGTTTATCAGTAAATATCTCCACTGAGATAAAGAAAAGCAGTAGCTTAAAAAATTAAGTACTTCCTGGTATGGTTACTGTACTGGTAACTCCCCCAAAGAATCTGGATTGTGGTGAGGGAACAGAGAAAAAGCTCATTTAGGACCTGCACTTACGAAGGGGGTAGGCAGCTGTACATCAGGGAGTAAACCTTCTGAGAATAAAAACAGCTGGAGCTTGTTAAGGTAGTTACACAGGGGAAAGGATAATGTACTGGGAACTCCTCAGAAGAATCTGATTTGTGGTGAGGGGAGAGAGATAAAAGCTCATTTAGGAACGACATGAACATGCTGCATAGGTAGCTGTTTATCAGTAAATATCTCCACTGAGATTAAGAACAGCAGTGGCTTAATAAATTAAGTACTTCCTGGTATGGTTACTGTACTGGTAACTCCCCAAAAGAATCTGGATTGTGGTGAAGGAACAGAGAAAAAAGCTCATTTAGGAAATGCACTTACGAAGGGGGTAGGCACCTGTATATCAGGGAGTAAACCTTCTGAGAATAAAAACAGCTGGAGCTTGTTAAGGTAGTTACACAGGGGAAAGGATAATGTACTGGGAACTCCTCAGAAGAATCTGATTTGTGGTGAGGGGAGAGAGATAAAAGCTCATTTAGGAACGACATGAACATGCTGCATAGGTAGCTGTTTATCAGTAAATATCTCCACTGAGATTAAGATAAGCAGTAGCTTAATAAATTAAGTACTTCCTGGTATGGTTACTGTACTGGTAACTCCCCAAAAGAATCTGGATTGTGGTGAAGGAACAGAGAAAAAAGCTCATATAGGAAATGCACTTACGAAGGGGGTAGGCACCTGTATATCAGGGAGTAAACCTTCTTAGAATAAAAACAGCTGGAGCTTGTTAAGGTAATTACACAGGGGAAAGGATAATGTACTGGGAACTCCTCAGAAGAATCTGATTTGTGGTGAGGGGAGAGAGATAAAAGCTCATTTAGGAACGACATGAACATGCTGTGTAGGTAGCTGTTTATCAGTAAATATCTCCACTGAGATTAAGAAAAGCAGTAGCTTAATAAATTAAGTACTTCCTGGTATGTTTACTGTACTGGTAACTCCCCAAAAGAATCTGGATTGTGGTGAGGGAAGAGAGAAATAAGCTCATTTAGGACCTGCACTTACGAAGGGGGTAGGCATCTGTATACCAGGGAGTAAACCTTCTGAGAATAAAAACAGCTGGAGCTTGTTAAGGTAATTACACAGGGGAAAGGATAATGTACTGGGAATTCCTCAGAAGAATCTGATTTGTGGTGAGGGGTGAGAGATAAAAGCTCATTTAGGAACGAGATGAACATGCTGCGTATTTAGCTGTTTATCAGTAAATATCTCCACTGTGATTAAGAAAAGCAGTAGCTTAATAAATTAAGTACTTCCTGGTATGGTTACTGTACTAGTAACTCTCCCAAGGAATCTGGATTGTGGTGAGGGAACAGAGAAAAAATCTCATTTATGACCTCCACTTACGAAGCGGGTAGGCAGCTGTATATCAGGGTGTAAACCTTCTGAGAATAAAAACAGCTGGAGCTTGTTAAGGTAATTGCACAGGGGAAAGGATAATGTACTGGGAACTGCTCAGAAGAATCTGATTTGTGGTGAGGGGAGAGAGATAAAAGCTCATTTAGGAACGACATGAACATGCTGCGTAGGTAGCTGTTTATCAGTAAATATCTCCACTGAGATTAAGAAAAGCAGTAACTTAATAAATTAAGTACTTCCTGGTATGGTTACTGTAATGGTAACTCCCCAAAAGAATCCGGATTGTGGTGAGGGAACAGAGAAAAAAGCTCATTTAGGACCTGCACTTACGAAGGGGGTAGGCAGCTGTATATCAGGGAGTAAACCTTCTGAGAATAAAAACAGCTGCAGCTTGTTATGGTAATTACACAGGGTAAAGGATAATGTACTGGGAACAATTCAGAAGAATATGATTTGTGGTGAGGGGAGAGAGATAAAAGCTCATTTAGCAACGACATGAACATGCTGCGTAGGTAGCTGTTTATCAGTAAATATCTCCACTGAGATTAAGAAAAGCAGTAGCTTAATAAATTAAGTACTTCCTGGTATGGTTACTTTACTGGTAACTCACCAAAAGAATCGGGATTGTGGTGAGTGAACAGAGAAAAAAGCTCATTTAGGACCTGCACTTTCAAAGGGGGCAGGCAGCTGTATATCAGGGAGTAAACCTTCTGAGAATAAAAACAGCTGGAGCTTGTAAAGGTAATTACACAGGGGAAAGAATAATGTACTGGGAACTCCTCAGAAGAATCTGGATTGTGGTGAGGGAACAGAGAAAAAAGCTCAATTAGGACATGCACATACGAAGGGGGTAGGCAGCTGTATATCAGGGAGTAAACATTCTGAGAATAAAAACAGCTGGAGCTTGTTAAGGTAATTACACAGGGGAAAAGATGAAATACTGGGAACTCCTCAGAAGAATCTGATTTGTGTTGAGGGGAGAGAGATAAAAGCTTATTTAGGAACGACATGTACATGCTGCGTAGGTAGCTGTTTATCAGTAAATATCTCCACTGAGATTAAGAAAAGCAGTAGCTTAATAAATTAAGTACTTCCTGGTATGGTTCCTGTACTGGTAACTCCCCAAAAGAATCTGGATTGTGGTGAGGGAACCGAGAAAAAAGCTCATTTAGGACCTGCACTTACGAAGGGGGTAGGCAGCTGTATATCAGGGAGTAAACCTTCTTAGAATAAAAACAGCTGTAGATTGTTAAGGTAATTACACAGGGGAAAGGATAATGTACTGGGAACTCCTCAGAAGAATCTGATTTGTGGTGAGGGGAGAGAGATAAAAGCTCATTTAGGAACGACATGAATATACTGCGTACGTAGCTGTTTATCAGTAAATATCTCCACTGAGATTAAGAAAAGCAGTAGCTTAATAAATTAAGTACTTCCTGGTATGTTTACTGTACTGGTAACTCCCCAAAGGAATATGGATTGTGGTGAGGGAACAGAGAAAAAAGCTCATTTAGGACCTCCACTTACGAAGCGGGTAGGCAGCTGTATATCAGGGAGTAAACCTTCTTAGAATAAAAACAGCTGGAGACTGTTAAGGTAATTACACAGGGGAAAGGATAATGTACTTGGAACTCCTCAGAAAAATCTGATTTGTGGTGAGGGGAGAGAGATAAAAGCTCATTTAGGAACGACATGAACATGCTGCGTAGGTAGCTGTTTATCAGTAAATATCTCCACTGAGATTAAGAAAAGCAGTAACTTAATAAATTAAGTACTTCCTGGTATGGTTACTGTAATGGTAACTCCCCAAAAGAATCCGGATTGTGGTGAGGGAACAGAGAAAAAAGCTCATTTAGGACCTGCACTTACGAAGGGGGTAGGCAGCTGTATATCAGGGAGTAAACCTTCTGAGAATAAAAACAGCTGGAGCTTGTTAAGGTAATTACACAGGGGAAAGGATAATGTACTGGGAACAATTCAGAAGAATATGATTTGTGGTGAGGGGAGAGAGATAAAAGCTCATTTAGCAACGACATGAACATGCTGCGTAGGTAGCTGTTTATCAGTAAATATCTCCACTGAGATTAAGAAAAGCAGTAGCTTAATAAATTAAGTACTTCCTGGTATGGTTACTTTACTGGTAACTCACCAAAAGAATCGGGATTGTGGTGAGGGAACAGAGAAAAAAGCTCATTTAGGACCTGCACTTTCAAAGGGGGCAGGCAGCTGTATATCAGGGAGTAAACCTTCTGAGAATAAAAACAGCTGGAGCTTGTAAAGGTAATTACACAGGGGAAAGAATAATGTACTGGGAACTCCTCAGAAGAATCTGGATTGTGGTGAGGGAACAGAGAAAAAAAGCTCAATTAGGACATGCACATACGAAGGGGGTAGGCAGCTGTATATCAGGGAGTAAACATTCTGAGAATAAAAACAGCTGGAGCTTGTTAAGGTAATTACACAGGGGAAAAGATGAAATACTGGGAACTCCTCAGAAGAATCTGATTTGTGTTGAGGGGAGAGAGATAAAAGCTTATTTAGGAACGACATGTACATGCTGCGTAGGTAGCTGTTTATCAGTAAATATCTCCACTGAGATTAAGAAAAGCAGTAGCTTAATAAATTAAGTACTTCCTGGTATGGTTCCTGTACTGGTAACTCCCCAAAAGAATCTGGATTGTGGTGAGGGAACCGAGAAAAAAGCTCATTTAGGACCTGCACTTACGAAGGGGGTAGGCAGCTGTATATCAGGGAGTAAACCTTCTTAGAATAAAAACAGCTGTAGATTGTTAAGGTAATTACACAGGGGAAAGGATAATGTACTGGGAACTCCTCAGAAGAATCTGATTTGTGGTGAGGGGAGAGAGATAAAAGCTCATTTAGGAACGACATGAATATACTGCGTACGTAGCTGTTTATCAGTAAATATCTCCACTGAGATTAAGAAAAGCAGTAGCTTAATAAATTAAGTACTTCCTGGTATGTTTACTGTACTGGTAACTCCCCAAAGGAATATGGATTGTGGTGAGGGAACAGAGAAAAAAGCTCATTTAGGACCTCCACTTACGAAGCGGGTAGGCAGCTGTATATCAGGGAGTAAACCTTCTTAGAATAAAAACAGCTGGAGACTGTTAAGGTAATTACACAGGGGAAAGGATAATGTACTTGGAACTCCTCAGAAAAATCTGATTTGTGGTGAGGGGAGAGAGATAAAAGCTCATTTAGGAACGACATGAACATGCTGCGTAGGTAGCTGTTTATCAGTAAATATCTCCACTGAGATTAAGAAAAGCAGTAACTTAATAAATTAAGTACTTCCTGGTATGGTTACTGTAATGGTAACTCCCCAAAAGAATCCGGATTGTGGTGAGGGAACAGAGAAAAAAGCTCATTTAGGACCTGCACTTACGAAGGGGGTAGGCAGCTGTATATCAGGGAGTAAACCTTCTGAGAATAAAAACAGCTGGAGCTTGTTAAGGTAATTACACAGGGGAAAGGATAATGTACTGGGAACAATTCAGAAGAATATGATTTGTGGTGAGGGGAGAGAGATAAAAGCTCATTTAGCAACGACATGAACATGCTGCGTAGGTAGCTGTTTATCAGTAAATATCTCCACTGAGATTAAGAAAAGCAGTAGCTTAATAAATTAAGTACTTCCTGGTATGGTTACTTTACAGGTAACTCACCAAAAGAATCTGGATTGTGGTGAGGGAACAGAGAAAAAAGCTCATTTAGGACCTGCACTTTCGAAGGGGGCAGGCAGCTGTATATCAGGGAGTAAACCTTCTGAGAATAAAAACAGCTGGAGCTTGTTAAGGTAATTACACAGGGGAAAGAATAATGTACTGGGAACTCCTCAGAAGAATCTGGATTGTGGTGAGGGAACAGAGAAAAAAGCTCAATTAGGACATGCACATACGAAGGGGGGTAGGCAGCTGTATATCAGGGAGTAAACATTCTGAGAATAAAAACAGCTGGAGCTTGTTAAGGTAATTACACAGGGGAAAAGATGAAATACTGGGAACTCCTCAGAAGAATCTGATTTGTGGTGAGGGGAGAGAGATAAAAGCTTATTTAGGAACGACATGAACATGCTGCGTAGGTAGCTGTTTATCAGTAAATATCTCCACTGAGATTAAGAAAAGCAGTAGCTTAATAAATTAAGTACTTCCTGGTATGTTTACTGTACTGGTAACTCCCCAAAAGAATATGGATTGTGGTGAGGGAACAGAGAAAAAAGCTCATTTAGGACCTCCACTTACGAAGCGGGTAGGCAGCTGTATATCAGGGAGTAAACCTTCTTAGAATAAAAACAGCTGGAGATTGTTAAGGTACTTACACAGGGGAAAGGATAATGTACTGGGAACTCCTCAGAAGAATCGGATTTGTGGTGAGGGGAGAGAGATAAAAGCTCATTTAGGAACGACATGAACATGCTGCGTAGGTAGCTGTTTATCAGTAAATATCTCCAATAAGATTAAGAAAAGCAGTAGCTTAATAAATTAAGTACTTCCTGGTATGGTTTCTGTACTGGTTACTCCCCAAAAGAATCTGGATTGTGGTGAGGGAACAGAGAAAAAAGCTCATTTATGACCTGCACTTACGAAGGGGGTAGGCAGCTGTTTATAAGGGAGTAAACCTTCTGAGAATAAAAACAGCTGGAGCTTGTTAAGTAATTACACAGGGGAAAGGATAATGTACTGGGAACTCCTCAGAAGAATGTGATTTGTGGTGAGGGGAGAGAGATAAAAGCTCATTAAGAACGACATGAACATGCTGCGTAGGTAGCTGTTTATCAGTAAATATCTCCAATGAGATTAAGAAAAGCAGTAGCTTAATAAATTAAGTACTTCCTGGTATGGTTACTGTTCTGGTAACTCCCCAAAAGAATCTGGATTTTGGTGAGGGAACAGAGAAAAAAGCTCATTTAGGACCTGCACTTACGAAGGGGGTAGGCAGCTGTTTATAAGGGAGTAAACCTTCAGAGAATAAAAACAGCTGGAGCTTGTTAAGGTAATTACACAGGGGAAAGGATAATGTACTGGGAACTCCTCAGAAGAATTTGATTTGTGGTGAGGGGAGAGAGATAAAAGCTCATTTAGGAACGACATGAACATGCTGCGTACGTAGCTGTTTATCAGTAAATATCTCCACTGAGATTGAGAAAAGCAGTAGCTTAATAAATTAAGTACTTCCTGGTATGGTTACTGTACTGGTAACTCCCCAAAAGCATCTGGATTGTGGTGAGGGAACAGAGAAAAAAGCTCATTTAGGACCTGCACTTACGAAGGGGGTAGGCAGCTGTATATCAGGGAGTAAACCTTCTGAGAATAAAAACAGCTGGAGCTTTTTAAGGTAAGTACACAGGGGAAAGGATAATGTACTGGGAACTCCTCAGAAGAATCTGATTTGTGGTGAGGGGAGAGAGATAAAAGCTCATTTAGGAACGACATGAACATGCTGCGTAGGTAGCTGTTTATCAGTAAATATCTCCACTGAGATTAAGAAAAGCAGTAGCTTAAGAAATTAAGTACTTCCTGGTATGGTTACTGTACTGGTAACTCCCCCAAAGAATCTGGATTGTGGTGAGGGAACAGAGAAAAAAGCTCATTTAGGACCTGCACTTACGAAGGGGGTAGGCAGCTGTTTATAAGGGAGTAAACCTTCTGAGAATAAAAACAGCTGGAGCTTGTTAAGGTAAGTACACAGGGGAAAGGATAATGTACTGGAAACTCCTCAGAAGAATCTGATTTGTGATGAGGGAGAGAGATAAAAGCTCATTTAGGTACGACATGAACATGCTGCGTAGGTAGCTGTTTATCAGTAAATATCTCCACTGAGAATAAGAAAAGCAGTAGCTTAATAAATTAAGTACTTCCTGGTACGGGTACTGTACTGGTAACTCCCCCAAAGAATCTGGATTGTCGGGAGGGAACAGAGAAAAAAGCTCATTTAGGACCTGCACTTACGAAGCGGGTAGGCAGCTGTATATCAGGGAGTAAACCTTCTGAGAATAAAAACAGCCGGAGCTTGTTAAGGTAATTACACAGGGGAAAGGATAAAGTACTGGGAACTCCTCAGAAGAATGTGATTTGTGGTGAGGGTAGAGAGATAAAAGCTCATTTAGGAACGACATGAACACGCTGCATACGTAGCTGTTTACCAGTAAATATCTCCACTGAGATTAAGAACAGCAGTAGCTTAATAAATTAAGTACTTCCTGGTATGGTTACTGTACTGGTAACTCCCCAAAAGAATCTGGATTGTGGTGAGGGAACAGAGAAAAAAGCTCATTTAGGACCTACACTTACGAAGGGGTTAGGCAGCTGTATATCAGGGAGTAAACCTTCTGAGAATAAAAACAGCTGGAGCTTGTTAAGGTAATTACACAGGGGAAAGGATAATGTACTGGGAACTCCTCAGAAGAACTGATTTGTGGTGAAGGGTGAGAGATAAAAGCTCATTTAGGAACGACATGAACATGCTGCGTATGTAGCTGTTTATCAGTAAATATCTCCACTGAGATTAAGAATAGCAGTAGCTTAATAAATTAAGTACTTCCTGGTATGGTTACTGTACTGGTAACTCCCCAAAAGAATCTGGATTGTGGTGAGGGAACAGAGAAAAAAGCTCATTTAAGACCTGCACTTACGAAGGGGGTAGTCAGCTGTATATCAGGAAGTAAACCTTCAGAGAATAAAAACAGCCGGAGCTTGTTAAGGTAATTACACAGGGAAAGGATAAAGTACTGGGAACTCCTCAGAAGAATCTGATTTGTGGTGAGGGGAGAGAGATAAAAGCTCATTTAGGAACGACATGAACACGCTGCATACGTAGCTGTTTATCAGTAAATATCTCCACTGAGATTAAGAAAAGCAGTAGCTTAATAAATTAAGTACTTCCTGGTATGGTTACTGTACTGGTAACTCCCCAAAAGAATCTGGATTGTGGTGAGGGAACAGAGAAAAAAGTTCTTTTAGGACCTACACTTACGAAGGGGTTAGGCAGCTGTATATCAGGGAGTAAACCTTCTGAGAATAAAAACAGCTGGAGCTTGTTAAGGTAATTACACAGGGGAAAGGATAATGTACTGGGAACTCCTCAGAAGAATCTGATTTGTGGTGAGGGGAGAGAGATAAAAGCTCACTTAGGAACGACATGAACATGCTGCGTAGGTAGCTGTTTATCAGTGAATATCTCCAATGAGATTAAGAAAAGCAGTAGCTTAATAAATTAAGTACTTCCTGGTATGGTTACTGTACTGGTAACTCCCCAAAAGAATCTGGATTGTGGTGAGGGAACAGAGAAAAAGCTCATTTAGGACCTGCACTTACGAAGGGGGTAGGCAGCTGTTTATAAGGGAGTAAACCTTCTGCGAATAAAAACAGCCGGAGCTTGTTAAGGTAATTACACAGGGGAAAGGATAAAGTACTGGGAACTCCTCAGAAGAATGTGATTTGTGGTGAGGGGAGAGAGATAAAAGCTCATTTAGAATGACATGAACACGCTGCATACGTAGCTGTTTACCAGTAAATATCTCCACTGAGATTAAGAAAAGCAGTAGCTTAATAAATTAAGTACTTCCTGGTATGGTTACTGTACTGGTAACTCCCCAAAAGAATCTGGATTGTGGTGAGGGAACAGAGAAAAAAAGTTCATTTAGGACCTACACTTACGAAGGGGTTAGGCAGCTGTATATCAGGGAGTAAACCTTCTGAGAATAAAAACAGCTGGAGCTTGTTAAGGTAATTACACAGGGGAAAGGATAATGTACTGTGAACTCCTCAGAAGAATCTGATTTGTGGTGAGGGGAGAGAGATAAAAGCTCATTTAGGAACGACATGAACATGCTGCGTAGGTAGCTGTTTATCAGTAAATATCTCCAATGAGATTAAGAAAAGCAGTAGCTTAATAAATTAAGTACTTCCTGGTATGTTTTACTGAACTGGTAACTCCCCAAAAGAATCTGGATTGTGGTGAGGGAACAGAGAAAAAAGCTCATTTAGGACCTGCACTTACGAAGGGGGTAGGCAGCTGTTTATAAGGGAGTAAACCTTCTGAGAATAAAAACAGCTGGAGGTTGTTAAGGTAATTACACAGGTGAAAGGATAATGTACTGGGAACTCCTCAGAAGAATCTGATTTGTGGTGAGGGGAGAGAGATAAAAGCTCATTTAGGAACGACATGAACATGCTGCGTACGTAGCTGTTTATCAGTAAATATCTCCACTGAGATTAGGAAAAGCAGTAGCTTAATAAATTAAGTACTTCCTGGTATGGTTACTGTACTGGTAACTCCCCAAAGTCATCTGGGTTGTGGTGAGGGAACAGAGAAAAAAGCTCATTTAGGACCTGCACTTACGAAGGGGGTAGGCAGCTGTATATCAGGGAGTAAACCTTCTGAGAATAAAAACAGCTGGAGCTTGTTAAGGTAATTGCACAGGGGAAAGGATAATGTACTGGGAACTCCTCAGAAGAATCTGATTTGTAGTGAGGGGAGAGAGATAAAGCTCATTTAGGAACGACATGAACATGATGCGTAGGTAGCTGTTTATCAGTAAATATCTCCACTGAGATTAAGAAAAGCAGTAGCTTCATAAATTAAGTACTTCCTGGTATGGTTACTGTTCTGGTAACTCCCCAAAGAATCTGGATTGTGGTGAGGTAACAGAGAAAAAAGCTCATTTAGGACCTGCACTTACGAAGGGGGTAAGCAGCTGTATATCAGGGAGTAAACCTTCTGAGAATAAAAACAGCTGGAGCTTGTTAAGGTAATTACACAGGGGAAAAGATGAAATACTGGGAACTCCTCAGAAGAATCTTATTTGTGTTGAGGGGAGAGAGATAAAAGCTCATTTAGGAACGACATGAACATGCTGCATACGTAGCTGTTTATCAGTAAATATCTCCACTGAGATTAAGAAAAGCAGTAGCTTAATAAATTAAGTACTTCCTGGTATGGTTTCTGTACTGGTAACTCCCCAAAAGCATCTAGATTGTGGTGAGGGAATAGAGAAAAAAGCTCATTTAGGACCTGCTCTTACGAAGGGGGTAGGCAGCTGTACATCAGGGAGTAAACCTTCTGAGAATAAAAACAGCTGGAGCTTGTTAAGGTAGTTACACGGGGGAAAGGATAATGTACGGGGAACTCCTCAGAAGAATCTGATTTGTGGTGAGGGGAGAGAGATAAAAGCTCATTTATGAACGACATGAACATACTGCGTAGGTAGCTGTTTATCAGTAAATATCTCCACTGAGATTAAGAAAAGCAATAGCTTAATAAATTAAGTACTTCCTGGTTTGGTTACTGTACTGGTAACTCCCCCAAAGAATCTGGATTGTGGTGAAGGAACAGTGAAAAAAGCTCATTTAGGACCTGCACTTACGAGGTGGGTAGGCAGCTGTATATCAGGGAGTAAACCTTCTGAGAATAAAAACAGCTGGAGCTTGTTAAGGTAATTGAACAGGGGAAAGCATAATGTACTGGGAACTCCTCAGAAGAATCTGATTTGTGGTGAGGGGTGAGAGATAAAAGCTCATTTAGGAACGACATGAACATGCTGAGTAGGTAGCTGTTTATCAGTAAATATCTCCACTGAGATTAAGAATAGCAGTAGCTTAATAAATTAAGTACTTCCTGGTATGGTTACTGTACTGGTAACTCCCCAAAAGAATCTGGATTGTGGTGAGGGAACAGAGAAAAAAGCTCATTTAAGACCTGCACTTACGAAGGGGGTAGGCAGCTGTATATCAGGGAGTAAACCTTCTGAGAATAAAAACAGCTGGAGCTTGTTAAGGTAATTACACAGGGGAAAGGATAATGTACTGGGAACTCCTCAGAAGAATCTGATTTGTGGTGAGGGGAGAGAGATAAAAGCTCATTTAGGAACGACATGAACATGCTGCGTATGTAGCTGTTTATCAGTAAATATCTCCACTGTGATTAAGAAAAGCAGTAGCTTAATAAATTAAGTACTTCCTGGTATGGTTACTGTACTGGGAACTCTCCAAAGGAATCTGGATTGTGGTGAGGGAACAGAGAAAAAAGCTCATTTAGGACCTGCACTTACGAAGGGGGTAGGCAGCTGTATATCAGGGAGTAAACCTTCTGAGAATAAAAACAGCTGGAGCTTGTTAAGGTATTTACACAGGGGAAAGGATAATGTACTGGGAACTCCTCAGAAGAATCTGATTTGTGGTGAGGGGGAGAGAGATAAAAGCTCATTTAGGAACGAAATGAACATGCTGCGAAGGTAGCTGTTTTATCAGTAAATATCTCCACTGAGATTAAGAAAAGCAGTAGCTTAATCAATTAAGTACTTCCTGGTATGGTTACTGTACTGGTAACTCCCCAAAATAATCTGGATTGTGGTGAGGGAACAGAGAAAAAAGCTCATTTAGGACCTGCACTTACGAAGGGGTTAGGCAGCTGTATCTCAGGGAGTAAACTTCTGAGAATAAAAACAGCTGGAGCTTGTTAAGGTAAATACACAGGGAAAAGGATAATGTACTGGGAACTCCTCAGAAAAATCTGATTTGTGGTGAGGGGGAGAGAGATAAAAGCTCATTTAGGAACGACATGAACATGCTGCGTAGGTAGCTGTTTATCAGTAAATATCTCCACTGAGATTAAGAAAAGCAGTAGCTTAATAAATTAAGTACTTCCTGGTGTGGTTACTGTACTGGAAACTCCCCAAAAGAATCTGGATTGTGGTGAGGGAACAGAGAAAAAAGCTCATTTAGGACCTGCACTTACGAAAGAGGTAGGCAGCAGTATATCAGGGAGTAAACCTTCTGAGAATAAAAACAGCTGGAGTTGTTAAGGTAATTACACAGGGGAAAGGATAATGTACTGGGAACTCCTCAGAAGAATCTGATTTGTGGTGAGGGGAGAGAGATAAAAGCTCATTTAGGAACGACATGAACATGCTGTGTAGGTAGCTGTTTATCAGTAAATATCTCCACTGAGTTTAACAAAAGCAGTAGCTTAATAAATTAAGGACTTCTTGGTGTGGTTACTGTACTGGTAACTCCCCAAAAGAATCTGGATTGTGGTGAGGGAACAGAGAAAAAAGCTCATTTAGGACCTGCACTTACGAAGGGGTTAGGCAGCTGGATATCAGGGAGTAAACCTTCTGATAATAAAAACAGCTGGAGCTCGTTAAGGTAAATACACAGGGGAAAGGATAATGTACTGGGAACTCCTCAGAAGAATCTGATTTGTGGTGAGGGGAGAGAGATAAAAGCTCATTTAGGAACGACATGAACATGCTGCGTAGGTAGCTGTTTATCAGTAAATATCTCCACTGAGATTAAGGAAAGCAGTAGCTTAATAAATTAAGTAGTTCCTGGTATGGTTACTGTACTGGTACCTCCCCAAAATAATCTGGATTGTGGTGAGGGAACAGAGAAAAAAGCTAATTTAGGACCTGCACTTACGAAGGGGGAGGCAGCTGTATATCAGGGACTAAACCGTCTGAGAATAAAAACAGCTGGAGCTTGTTAAGGTAATTACACAGGGGAAAGGATAATGTACTGGGAACTCCTCAGAAGAATCTGATTTGTGCTGAGGGGAGAGAGATAAAAGCTCATTTATAAACGACATGAGTATGCTGCGTAGGTAGCTGTTTATCAGTAAATATCTCCACTGAGATTAAGAAAAGCAGTAGCTTAATAAATTAAGTACTTCCTGGTATGGTTACTGTACTGGTAACTCCCCAAAAGAATCTGGATTGTGGTGAAGGAACAGAGAAAAAAGCTCATTTAGGACCTGCAATTACGAAGGGGCTAGGCAGCTGTATATCAGGGAGTAAACCTTCTGAGAATAAAAACAGCTGGAGCTTGTTAAGGTAATTACACAGGGGAAAGGATAATGTACTGGGAACTCCTCAGAAGAATCTGATTTGTGGTAAGGGGAGAGAGTTAAAAGCTCATTTAGGAACGACATGAACATGCTGCGTAGGTAGCTGTTTATCAGTAAATATCTCCACTGAGATTAAGAAAAGCAGTAGCTTAATAAATTAAGTATTTCCTGGTATGGTTACTGTACTGGTAACTCCCCAAAAGAATCTGGATTTTGGTGAGGGAACAGAGAAAAAAGCTCATTTAAGACCTGCACTTACGAAGGGGGTAGG
>NW_025961918.1:0-21512 GCF_023159225.1 Perognathus longimembris pacificus | reverse complement strand
AAGAATCTGATTCGTGGTGAGGGGAGAGAGATAAAAGCTCATTTAGGAACGACATGAACATGCTGCGTAGTTAGCTGTTCATCAGTAAATATCTCCACTGAGATTAAGAAAAGCAGTAGCTTAATAAATTAAGTACTTCCTGGTATGGTTACTGTACTGGTATCTCCCCAAAAGAATCTGGATTGTGGTGAGGGAACAGAGGAAAAAAAGCTCATTTAGGACCTGCACTTACAAAGGAGGTAGGCAGCTGTATATCAGGGAGTAAACCTTCTGAGAATAAAACAGCTTGAGCTTGTTAAGGTAATTACACATGGGAAAGGATAATGTACTGGGAACTCCTCAGAATAATATGATTTGTGGTGAGTGGAGAGAGATAAAAGCTCATATAGGAACGACATGAACATGCTGCGTAGGTAGCTGTTTATCAGTAAATATCTCCACTGAGATTAAGAAAAGCAGTAGCTTAATAAATTAAGACTTCCTGGTATGGTTACTGTACTGGTAACTCCCCAAAAGATCTGGATTGTGGTGAGGGTAGAGAGAAAAAATCTCATTTAGGACCTGCACTTACGAAGGGGATAGGCAGCTGTATATCAGGGAGTAAACATTCTGCGAATAAAACAGCTGGAGCTTGTTAAGCTAATTACACAGGGGAACGGATAATGTACTGGGAACTCCTCAGAAGATGTGATTTGTGGTGAGGGGAGAGAGATAAAAGCTCATTTAGGAACGACATGACCATGCTGCGTAGGTAGCTGTTTATCAGTAAATATCTCCTCTGAGATTAAGAAAAGCAGTAGCTTAATAATTAAGTACTTCCTGGTATGGTTACTGTACTGGTAACTCCCCAAAAGAATCTGGATTGTGGTGAGGGAACAGAGAAAAAAGCTCATTTAGGACCTGCACTTACGAAGGGGGTAGGCAGCTGTATATCAGGGAGTAACCTTCTGAGAATAAAAACAGCTGGAGCTTGTTAAGGTAATTACACAGGGGAAAGGATAATGTACTGGGAACTCCTCAGAAGAATCTGATTTGTGGTGAGGGGAGAGAGATAAAAGCTCATTTAGGAACGACATGAACATGCTGCGTAGGTAGCTGTTTATCAGTAAATATCTCCACTGAGATTAAGAAAAGCAGTAGCTTAATAAATTAAGTACTTCCTGGTATGGTTACTGTACTGGTAACTCCCCCAAAAGAATCTGGATTGTGGTGAGGGAACAGGAAAAAATCTCATTTAGGACCTGCACTTACGAAGGGGCTAGGCAGCTGTATATCAGGGAGTAAACTTTCTGAGAATAAAAACAGCTGGAGCTTTTTAAGGTAATTACACAGGGGAAAGGATAATGTACTGGGAACTCCTCAGAAGAATCTGATTTGTGGTGAGGGCAGAGAGATAAAAGCTCATTTAGGAACGACATGAACATGCTGCGTAGGTAGCTGTTTATCAGTAAATATCTCCACTGAGATTAAGAAAAGCAGTAGCTTAATAATTAAGTACTTCCTGGTATGGTTACTGTACTGGTAACTCCCCAAAAGAATCTGGATTGTGGTGAGGGAACAGAGAAAAAGCTCATTAGGACCTGCACTTACGAAGGGGGTAGCAGCTGTATATCAGGGAGTAAACCTTCTGAGAATAAAAAAGCTGGAGCTTGTTAAGGGAATTACACAGGGGAAAGGATAATGCACTGGGAACTCCTCAGAAGAATCTGATTTGTGGTGAAGGGAGAGAGATAAAAGCTCATTTAGGAACGACATGAACATGCTGCGTAGGTAGCTGTTTATCAGTAAATATCTCTACTGAGTTTAAGAAAAGCAGTAGCTTAATAAATTAAGTACTTCCTGGTATGGTTACTGTACTGGTAACTCCCCAAAAGAATCTGGATTGTGGTGAGGGAACAGAGAATAAAGCTCATTTAGGACCTGCACTTATGAAGGGGGTAGGCAGCAGTATATCAGGAGTAAACCTTCTGAGAATAAAAACAGCTGGAGCTTGTTAAGGTAATTACACAGGGTAAATAATAATGTACTGGGAACTCCTCAGAAGAATCTGATTTGTGGTGAGGGGAGAGAGATAAAAGCTCATTTATGAACGACATGAACATGCTGCATACGTAGCTGTTTATCTTACATATCTCCACTGAGATTAAGAAAAGCAGTAGCTTAATAAATTAAGTACTTCCTGGTATGGTTTCTGTACTGGTAACTCCCCAAAAGAATCTGGGATTGTGGTGAGGGAACAGAGAAAAAAGCGCATTTAGGACCTGCACTTACGAAGGGGGTAGGCAGCTGTATATCAGGGAGTAAACCTTCTGAGAATAAAAACAAGCTGAAGCTTGTTGAGGTAATTACACAGGAGAAAGGAAAATGTACTGGGAACTCCTCAGAAGAATCTGATTTGTGTGAGGGAGAGAGATAAAAGCTCATTTAGGAACGACATGAACATGCTGCGTAGGTAGCTGTTTATCAGTAAATATCTCCACTGAGATTAAGAAACGCAGTAGCTTAATAAATTAAGTACTTCCTGGTATGGTTACTGTACTGGTAACTCCCCAAAAGAATCTGGATTGTGGTGAGGGAACAGAGAAAAAAGCCCATTTAGGACTGCACTTACGAAGGGGGTAGGCAGCTGTATATCAGGGAGTAAACCTTCTGAGAATAAAAACAGCTGGAGCTTTATAGGTAATTACACAGGGAAAGGATAATGTACTGGGAACTCCTCAGAAGAATCTGATTTGTGGTGAGGGGAGAGAGATAAAAGCTCATTAGGAACGATATGAACATGCTGCGTAGGTAGCTCTTTATCAGTAAATATCTCCACTGAGATTAAGAAAAGCAGTAGCTTAATAAATTAAGTACTTCCTGGTATGGTTACTGTACTGGTAACTCCCCAAAAGAATCTGGATTGTGGTGAGGGAACAGAGAATAAAGCTCATTTAGGACCTGCACTTACGAAGGGGGTAGGCAGCAGTATATCAGGGAGTAAACCTTATGAGAATAAAAACAGCTGGAGCTTGTTAAGGTAATTACACAGGGGAAATTATAATGTACTGGGAACTCCTCAGAAGAATCTGATTTGTGGTGAGGGGAGAGAGATAAAAGCTCATTTAGGAACGACATGAACATGCTGCATACGTAGCTGTTTATCAGTAAATATCTCCACTGAGATTAAGAAAAGCAGTAGCTTAATAAATTAAGTACTTCCTGCTATAGATACTGTACTGGTAATTCCCCAAAAGAATCTGGATTGTGGTCAGGGAACAGAGAAAAAAGCTCATTAGGACCTGCACTTACGAAGGGAGTAGGCAGCTGTATATCAGGGAGTAAACCTTCTGAGAATAAAAACAGCTGAAGCTTGTTGAGGTAATTACACAGGAGAAAGGAAAATGTACTGGGAACTCCTCAGAAGAATCTGATTTGTGGTGAGGGGAGAGAGATTAAAAGCTCATTTAGGAACGACATGAACATGCCTGCGTAGGTAGCTGTTTATCAGTAAATATCTCCACTGAGATTAAGAAACGCAGTAGCTTAATAAATTAAGTACTTCCTGGTATGGTTACTGTACTGGTAACTCCCCAAAAGAATCTGGATTGTGGTGAGGGAACAGAGAAAAAAGCCCATTTAGGACCTGCACTTACGAAGGGGGTAGGCAGCTGTATATCAGGGAGTAAACTTTCTGAGAATAAAAACAGCTGGAGCTTTTTAAGGTAATTACACAGGGGAAAGGATAATGTACTGGGAACTCCTCAGAAGAATCTGATTTGTGGTGAGGGGAGAGAGATAAAAGCTCATTTGGGAACAACATGAACATGCTGCGTAGGTAGCTGTTTATCAGTAAATATCTCCACTGAGATTAAGAAAAGGAGTAGCTTAATAAATTAGTACTTCCTGGTATGGTTACTGTACTGGTAACTCCCCAAAAGAATCTGGATTGTGGTGAGGGAACAGAGAAAAAAGCTCATTTAGGACCTGCACTTATGAAGGGGGTAGGCAGCTGTATATCAGGGAGTAAACCTCTGAGAATAAAAAACAGCTGGAGCTTGTTAAGGTAATTACACAGGGGAAAGGATAATGTACTGGGAACTCCTCAGAAGAATCTGATTTTTGGTGAGGGCAGAGAGATAAAAGCTCATTTAGGAACGACATGAACAATGCTGCGTAGGTAGCTGTTTATCAGTAAATATCTCCACTGAGATTAAGAAAAGCAGTAGCTTAATAAATTAAGTACTTCCTGGTATGGTTACTGTACTGGTAACTCCCCAAAAGAATCTGGATTGTGGTGAGATAACAGAGAAAAAGCTCATTTAGGACCTGCACTTACGAAGGGGGTAGGCAGCTGTATATCAGGGAGTAAACCTTCTGAGAATAAAAAAGCTGGAGCTTGTTAAGGGAATTACACAGGGAAAGGAAAATGCACTGGGAACTCCTCAGAAGAATCTGATTTGTGGTGAAGGGAGAGAGATAAAAGCTCATTTAGAACGACATGAACATGCTGCGTAGGTAGCTGTTATCAGTAAATATCTCCACTGAGTTTAAGAAAAGCAGTAGCTTAATAAAATTAAGTACTTCCTGGTATGGTTACTGTACTGGTAAACTCCCAAAAGAATCTGGATTGTGGTGAGGGAACAGAGAATAAAGCTCATTTAGGACCTGCACTTATGAAGGGGGTAGGCAGCAGTATATCAGGGAGTAAACCTTCTGAGAATAAAAACAGCTGGAGCTTGTTAAGTAATTACACAGGGTAAATTATAATGTACTGGGAACTCCTCAGAAGAATCTGATTTGTGGTGAGGGGAGAGAGATAAAAGCTCATTTATGAACGACATGAACATGCTGCATACGTAGCTGTTTATCTTAAATATCTCCACTGAGATTAAGAAAAGCAGTAGCTTAATAAATTAAGTACTTCCTGGTATGTTTCTGTACTGGTAACTCCCAAAAGAATCTGGATTGTGGTGAGGGAACAGAGAAAAAAGCGCATTTAGGACCTGCACTTACGAAGGAGGTAGGCAGCTGTATATCAGGGAGTAAAACCTTTTGAGAATAAAAATAGCTGAAGCTTGTTGAGGTAATTACACAGGAGAAAGGAAAATGTACTGGGAACTCCTCAGAAGAATCTGATTTGTGGTGAGGGGAGAGAGATAAAAGCTCATTTAGGAACGACATGAACATGCTGCGTAGGTAGCTGTTTATCAGTAAATATCTCCACTGAGATTAAGAAACGCAGTAGCTTAATAAATTAAGTACTTCCTGGTATGGTTACTGTACTGGGTAACTCCCCAAAAGAATCTGGATTGTGGTGAGGGAACAGAGAAAAAAGCCCATTAGGACCTGCACTTACGTAGGGGGTAGGCAGCTGTATATCAGGGAGTAAACCTTCTGAGAATAAAAACAGCTGGAGCTTTATAAGGTAATTACACAGGGGAAAGGATAATGTACTGGGAACTCCTCAGAAGAATCTGATTTGTGGTGAGGGGAGAGAGATAAAAGCTCATTTAGGAACGATATGAACATGCTGCGTAGGTAGCTGTTTATCAGTAAATATCTTCCACTGAGATTAAGAAAAGCAGTAGCTTAATAAATTAAGTACTTCCTGGTATGGTTACTGTACTGGTAACTCCCCAAAAGAATCTGGATTGTGGTGAGGGAACAGAGAATAAAGCTCATTTAGGACCTGCACTTACGAAGGGGGTAGGCAGCAGTATATCAGGGAGTAAACCTTCTGAGAAAAAAAACAGCTGGAGCTTGTTAAGGTAATTACACAGGGGAAATTATAATGTACTGGGAACTCCTCAGAAGAATCTGATTTGTGGTGAGGGGAGAGAGATAAAAGCTCATTTAGGAACGACATGAACATGCTGCATACGTAGCTGTTATCAGTAAATATCTCCACTGAGATTAAGAAAAGCAGTAGCTTAATAAATTAAGTACTTCCTGCTATAGATACTGTACTGGTAATTCCCCAAAAGAATCTGGATTGTGGTCAGGGAACAGAGAAAAAAAGTCATTTAGGACCTGCACTTACGAAGGAGTAGGCAGCTGTATATCAGGGAGTAACCTTCTGAGAATAAAAACAGCTGAAGCTTGTTGAGGTAATTACACAGGAGAAAGGAAAATGTACTGGGAACTCCTCAGAAGAATCTGATTTGTGGTGAGGGGAGAGAGATAAAAGCTCATTTAGGAACGACATGAACATGCTGCGTAGGTAGCTGTTTATCAGTAAATATCTCCACTGAGATTAAGCAAAGCCGTAGCTTAATAAATTAAGTACTTCCTGGTATGGTTACTGTACTGATAACTCCCCAAAAGAATCTGGATTTGTGGTGAGGGAACAGAGAAAAAGCTCATTTAGGACCTGCACTTACGAAGGGTTAGGCAGCTGTATATCAGGGAGTAAACCTTCTGAGAATAAAAACAGCTGGAGCTTAAGGTAATTACACAGGGAAAGGATAATGTACTGGGAACTCCTCAGAAGAATCTGATTTGTGGTGAGGGGAGAGAGATAAAAGCTCATTTAGGAACGATATGAACATGCTGCGTAGGTAGCTGTTTATCAGTAAATATCTCCACTGAGATTAAGAAAAGCAGTAGGGCTGGGGATATAGCCTAGTGGCAAGAGTGCCTGCCTCGGATACACGAGGCCCTAGGTTCGATTCCCCAGCACCACATATACAGAAAACGGCCAGAAGCGGCGCTGTGGCTCAAGTGGCAGAGTGCTAGCCTTGAGCGGGAAGAAGCCAGGGACAGTGCTCAGGCCCTGAGTCCAAGGCCCAGGAATGGCAAAAAAAAAAAAAAAAAAAAAAGAAAAGCAGTAGCTTAATAAATTAAGTACTTCCTGGTATGGTTACTGTACTGGTAACTCCCCAAAGAATCTGGATTGTGGTGAGGGGAACAGGAAAAAATCTCATTTAGGACCTGCACTTACGAAGGGGGTAGGCAGCTGTATATCAGGGAGTAAACCTTCTGAGAATAAAAACAGCTGGAGCTTTTTAAGTAATTACACAGGGGAAAGTATCATAATACTGGGAACTCCTCAGAAGAATCTGATTTGTGGTGAGGGGAGAGAGATAAAAGCTCATTTGGGAACAACATGAACATGCTGCGTAGGTAGCTGTTATCAGTAAATATCTCCACTGAGATTAAGAAAAGGAGTAGCTTAATAAATTAAGTACTTCCTGGTATGGTTACTGTACTGGTAACTCCCCAAAAGAATCTGGATTGTGGTGAGGGAACAGAGAAAAAAGCTCATTTAGGACCTGCACTTATGAGGGGGTAGGCAGCTGTATATCAGGGAGTAAACCTTCTGAGAATAAAAACAGCTGGAGCTTGTAAGGGAATTACACAGGGAAAGGATAATGTACTGGGAACTCCTCAGAAGAATCTGATTTGTGGTGAGGGGAGAGAGATAAAAGCTCATTTAGGAACGATATGAACATGCTGCGTAGGTAGCTGTTTATCAGTAAATATCTCCACTGAGATTAAGAAAAGCAGTAGCTTAATAAATTAAGTACTTCCTGGTATGGTTACTGTACTGGTAACTCCCCAAAAGAATCTGGATTGTGGTGAGGGAACAGGAAAAAATCTCATTTAGGACCTGCCCTTACGAAGGGGGTAGGCAGCTGTATATCAGCGGAGTAAACCTTCTGAGACTAAAAACAGCTGGGCATTGTTAAGGTAATTACACATGGGAAAGGATAATGTACTGGGAACTCTCAGAACAATCTGATTTGTGGTGAGGGGAGAGAGATAAAAGCTCATTAGGAACGACATGAACATGCTGCGTAGGTAGCTGTTATCAGTAAATATCTCCACTGAGATTAAGAAAGCAGTAGCTTAATAAATTAAGTACTTCCTGGTATGGTGACTGTACTGGTAACTCCCCAAAAGAATCTGGATTGTGGTGAGGGAACAGAGAAAAAAGCTCATTTAGGACCTGCACTTACGAAGGGGGTAGGCAGCTGTATATCAGGGAGTAAACCTTCTGAGAATAAAAACAGCTGGAGCTTGTTAATGTAATTACACAGGGTAAAGGATAATGTACTGGGAACTCCTCAGAAGAATCTGATTTGTGGTGAGTGGAGAGAGATAAAAGCTCATTTAGGAACGACATGAACATGGTGCGTAGGTAGCTGTGTATCAGTAAATATCTCCACTGAGATTAAGAAAAGCAGTAGCTTAAAAAATCAAGTACTTCCTGGTATGGTTACTGTACTGGTAACTCCCCAAAAGAATCTGGATTGTGGTGAGGGAACAGAGAAAAAAGCTCATTTAGGACCTGCACTTACGAAGGGGGCAGGCAGCTGTATATCAGGGAGTAAACCTTCTGAGAATAAAAACAGCTGGAGCTTGTTAAGGTAATTACACAGGTGAAAGATAACGTACTGGGAACTCCTCAGAAGAATCTGGATTGTGGTGAGGGAACAGAGAAAAAAGCTCAATTAAGACCTGCACATACGAAGTGGGTAAGCAGCTGTATATCAGGAGTAAACCTTCTTAGAATAAAAACAGCTGGAGCTTGTTAAGGTAGTTACACAGGGGAAAGGATAATGTACTGGGAACTCCTCAGAAGAATCTGATTTGTGTGAGGGGAGAGAGATAAAAGCTCATTTAGGAACGACATGAACATGCTGCATAGGTAGCTGTTTATCAGTAAATATCTCCACTGAGATTAAGAAAAGCAGTAGCTTAATAAAATAAGTACTTCCTGGTATGGTTACTGTACTAGTAACTCTCCCAAGGAATCTGGATTGTGGTGAGGGAACAGAGAAAAAAGCTCATTTAGAACCTCCACTTACGAAGCGGGTAGGCAGCTGTATATCAGGGAGTAAACCTTCTGAGATAAAAAACAGCTGGAGCTTGTTAAGGTAATTGCACAGGGAGAGGATAATGTACTGGGAACTCCTCAGAAGAATCTGATTTGTGGTGAGGGGAGAGAGATAAAAGCTCATTTAGGAACGACATGACATGCTGCGTAGGTAGCTGTTTATCAGTAAATATCTCCACTGAGATTAGAAAGCAGTAGCTTAATAAATTAAGTACTTCCTGGTATTGTTCCTGTACTGGTATCTCCCCAAAGAATCTGGATGTGGTGAGGGAACAGAGAAAAAAGCTCATTAGGACCTGCACTTACGAGGGCGTAGGCAGCTGTATATCAGGGAGTAAACCTTCTGAGAATAAAAACAGCTGGAGCTTGTTAAGGTAATTACACAGGGGAAAGGGTAATGTACTGGGAACTCCTCAGAAGAATCTGATTTGTGGTGAGGGGAGAGAGATAAAAGCTCATTAGGAACGACATGAACATGCTGCCTAGGTAGCTGTTTATCAGTAAATATCTCCACTGAGATAAGAAAAAGCAGTAACTTAATAAATTAAGTACTTCCTGGTATGGTTACTGTAATGGTAACTCCCCAAAAGAATCCGGATTGTGGTGAGGGAACAGAGAAAAAAGCTCATTTAGGACCTGCACTTACGAAGGGGGTAGGCAGCTGTATATCAGGGAGTAAACCTTCTGAGAATAAAAACAGCTGGAGCTTGTAAGGTAATTACATAGGGGAAAGGATAATGTACTGGGAACAATTCAGAAGATATGATTTGTGGTGAGGGGAGAGAGATAAAAGCTCATTTAGCAACGACATGAACATGCTGCGTAGGTAGCTGTTTATCAGTAAATATCTCCACTGAGATTAAGAAAAGCAGTAGCTTAATAAATTAAGTACTTCCTGTATGGTTACTTACTGGTAACTCACCAAAAGAATCTGGATTGTGGTGAGGGAACAGAGAAAAAAGCTCATTTAGGACCTGCACTTTCGAAGGGGGCAGGCAGCTGTATATCAGGGAGTAAATCTTCTGAGAATAAAAACAGCTGGAGCTTGTTAAGGTAATTACACAGGGGAAAGAATAATGTACTGGGAACTCCTCAGAAGAATCTGGATTGTGGTGAGGGAACAGAGAAAAAAGCTCAATTAGGACATGCACATACGAAGGGGTAGGCAGCTGTATATCAGGAGTAAACATTCTGAGAATAAAAACAGCTGGAGCTTGTTAAGGTAATTACACAGGGGAAAAGATGAAATACTGGGAACTCCTCAGAAGAATCTGATTTGTGGTGAGGGGAGAGAGATAAAAGCTTATTTAGGAACGACATGAACATGCTGCGTAGGTAGCTGTTTATCAGTAAATATCTCCACTGAGATTAAGAAAAGCAGTAGCTTAATAAATTAAGTACTTCCTGGTATGGTTCCTGTACTGCTAACTCCCCAAAAGAATCTGGATTGTGGTGAGGGAACAGAGAAAAAAAGCTCATTTAGGACCTGCACTTACGAAGGGGGTAGGCAGCTGTATATCAGGGAGTAAACCTTCTGAGAATAAAACAGCTGGAGATTGTTAAGGTAATTACACAGGGGAAAGGATAATGTACTGGGTACTCCTCAGAAGAATCTGATTTGTGGTGAGGGGAGAGAGATAAAAGCTCATTTAGGAACGACATGAACATGCTGCGTACGTAGCTGTTTATCAGTAAATATCTACACTGGGTTAAGAAAAGCAGTAGCTTAATAAATTAAGTTCTTCCTGTATGGTTACTGTACTGGTAACTCCCCAAAAGAATCTGGATTGTGGTGAGGGAAGAGAGAAATAAGCTCATTTAGGACCTGCACTTACGAAGGGGTAGGCAGCTGTATACCAGGGAATAACCTTCTGAGAATAAAAACAGCTGGAGCTTGTTAAGGTAATTACACAGGGGAAAGGATAATGTACTGGGAACTCCTCAGAAGAATCTGATTTGTGGTGAGGGGAGAGAGATAAAAGCTCATTAGGAACGACATAAATATGCTGCGTAGGTAGCTGTTTATAAGTAAATATCTCCACTGAGATTAAGAAAAACAGTAGCTTAATAAATTAAGTACTTCCTGGTATGGTTACTGTACTGGTAACTCCCCAAAGAATCTGGATTGTGGTGAGGGAAGAGAGAAATAAGCTCATTTAGGACCTGCACTTACGAAGGGGGTAGGCAGCTGTATATCAGGGAGTAAACCTTCTGAGAATAAAACAGCTGGAGCTTGTTAATGTAATTACACAGGGTAAAGGATAATGTACTGGGAACTCCTCAGAAGAATCTGATTTGTGGTGAGGGGTGAGAGATAAAAGCTCATTTAGGACGAGATGAACATGCTGCGTATGTAGCTGTTTATCAGTAAATATCTCCACTGTGATTAAGAAAAGCAGTAGCTTAATAAATTAAGTACTTCCTGGTATGGTTCCTGTACTGGTATCTCCCCAAAAGAATCTGGATTGTGGTGAGGGAACAGAGAAAAAAGCTCATTAGGACCTGCACTTACGAAGGGGGTAGGCAGCTGTATATCAGGGAGTAAACCTTCTGAGAATAAAAACAGCTGGAGCTTCCACTTACGAAGCGGGTAGGCAGCTGTATATCAGGGAGTAAACCTTCTGAGAATAAAAACAGCTGGAGCTTGTTAAGGTAATTGCACAGGGGAAAGGATAATGTACTGGGAACAATTCAGAAGAATATGATTTGTGGTGAGGGGAGAGAGATAAAAGCTCATTTAGCAACGACATGAACATGCTGCGTAGGTAGCTGTTTTATCAGTAAATATCTCCACTGAGATTAAGAAAAGCAGTAGCTTAATAAATTAAGTACTTCCTGGTATGGTTACTTTACTGGTAACTCACCAAAAGAATCTGGATTGTGGTGAGGGAACAGAGAAAAAAGCTCATTTAGGACCTGCACTTTCGAAGGGGGCAGGCAGCTGTATATCAGGGAGTAAACCTTCTGAGAATAAAACAGCTGGAGCTTGTTAAGGTAATTACACAGGGGAAAGAATAATGTACTGGGAACTCCTCAGAAGAATCTGGATTGTGGTGAGGGAACAGAGAAAAAAAGCTCAATTAGGACATGCACATACGAAGGGGGTAGGCAGCTGTATATCAGGGAGTAAACATTCTGAGAATAAAAACAGCTGGAGCTTGTTTAAGGTAATTACACAGGGGAAAAGATGAAATACTGGGAACTCCTCAGAAGAATCTGATTTGTGGTGAGGGGAGAGAGATTAAAGCTTATTTAGGAACGACATGAACATGCTGCGTAGGTAGCTGTTTATCAGTAAATATCTCCACTGAGATTAAGAAAGCAGTAGCTTAATAAATAAGTACTTCCAGGTATGGTTCCTGTACTGGTAACTCCCCAAAAGAATCGGATTGTGGTGAGGGAACCGAGAAAAAAGCTCATTTAGGACCTGCACTTACGAAGGGGGTAGGCAGCTGTATATCAGTTAGTAAACCTTCTTAGAATAAAACAGCTGGAGATTGTTAAGGTAATTACACAGGGGAAAGGATAATGTACTGGGAACTCCTCAGAAGAATCTGATTTGTGGTGAGGGGAGAGAGATAAAAGCTCATTTAGGAACGACATGAACATGCTGCGTACGTAGCTGTTTATCAGTAAATATCTCCACTTGGGATTAAGAAAAGCAGTAGCCTTAATAAATTAAGTACTTCCTGGTATGTTTACTGTACTGGTAACTCCCCAAAGGAATATGGATTGTGGTGAGGGAACAGAGAAAAAAGCTCATTTAGGACCTCCACTTACGAAGCGGGTAGGCAGCTGTATATCAGGAGTAAACCTTCTTAGAATAAAAACAGCTGGAGATTGTTAAGGTAATTACACAGGGTAAAGGATAATGTACTGGGAACTGCTCAGAAGAATCTGATTTGTGGTGAGGGGAGAGAGATAAAAGCTCATTTAGGAACGACATGAACATGCTGCGTACGTAGCTGTTTATCAGTAAATATCTCCACTGAGATTAAGAAAAGCAGTAGCTTAATAAATTAAGTACTTCCTGGTATGCTTACTGTACTGGTAACTCCCCAAAAGAATCTGGATTGTGGTGAAGGAACAGAGAAAAAAGCTCATTTAGGAAATGCACTTACGAAGGGGGTAGGCACCTGTATATCGGGGAGTAAACCTTCTGAGAATCAAAACAGCTGGAGCTTGTTAAGGTAGTTTACACAGGGGAAAGGATAATGTACTGGGAACTCCTCAGAAGAATCTGATTTGTGGTGAGGGGAGAGAGATAAAAGCTCATTTAGGAACGACATGAACATGCTGCATAGGTAGCTGTTTATCAGTAAATATCTCCACTGAGATTAAGAAAAGCAGTAGCTTAATAAATTAAGTACTTCTGGTATGGTAACTTTACTGGTAACTCCCCAAAAGAATCTGGATTGTGGTGAAGGACAGAGAAAAAAGCTCATTTAGGAAATGCACTTACGAAGGGGGTAGGCACCTGTATATCAGGGAGTAAACCTTCTTAGAATAAAAACAGCTGGAGCTTGTTAAGGTAATTACACAGGGGAAAGGATAATGTACTGGAACTCCTCAGAAGAATTTGATTTGTGGTGAGGGGAGAGAGATAAAAGCTCATTTAGGAACGACATGAACATGCTGCGTAGGTAGCTGTATATCAGTAAATATCTCCACTGAGATTAAGAAAGCAGTAGCTTAATAAATTAAGTACTTCCTGGTATGTTTACTGTACTGGTAACTCCCCAAAAGAATCTGGATTGTGGTGAGGGAAGAGAGAAATAAGCTCATTTAGGACCTGCACTTACGAAGGGGGTAGGCAGCTGTATACCAGGGAGTAAACCTTCTGAGAATAAAAACAGCTGGAGCTTGTTAAGGTAATTACACAGGGGAAAGGATAATGTACTGGGAATTCCTCCAGAAGAATCTGATTTGTGGTGAGGGGTGAGAGATAAAAGCTCATTTGGAACGAGATGAACATGCTGCGTATGTAGCTGTTTATCAGTAAATATCTCCAATGTGATTAAGAAAAGCAGTAGCTTAATAATTAAGTACTTCCTGGTATGGTTACTGTACTAGTAACTCTCCCAAGGAATCTGGATTGTGGTGAGGGAACAGAGAAAAAAGCTCATTTAGGACCTCCACTTACGAAGCGGGTAGGCAGCTGTATATCAGGGAGTAAAACCTTCTAGAATAAAAACAGCTGGAGCTTGTTAAGGGTAATTGCACAGGGGAAAGGATAATGTACTGGGAACTCCTCAGAAGAATCTGATTTGTGGTGAGGGAGAGAGATAAAAGCTCATTTAGGAACGACTGAACATGCTGCGTAAGTAGCTGTTTATCAGTAAATTTCTCCACTGAGATTAAGAAAAGCAGTAGCTTAATAAATTAAGTACTTCCTGGTAGGTGCTGTACTGGTAACTCCCCAAAAGAATCTGGATTGTGGTGAGGGAACAGAGAAAAAAGCTCATTAGGACCTGCACTTACGAAGGGGTTAGGCAGCTATATATCAAGGAGTAAACCTTCTGAGAATAAAAACAGCTGGAGCTTGTTAAGGTAATTACACAGGGGAAAGGATAATGTACTGGGAACTCTCAGAAGAATCTGATTTGTGGTGAGGGAGAGAGATAAAAGCTCATTTAGGAACGACATAAATATGCTGCGTAGGTAGCTGTTTATAAGTAAATATCTCCACTGAGGATTAAGAAAAACAGTAGCTTAATAAATTAAGTTCTTCCTGGTATGGTTACTGTACTGGTAACTCCCCATAAGAATCTGGATTGTGGTGAGGGAAGAGAGAAATAAGCTCATTTAGGACCTGCACTTACGAAGGGGGTAGGCAGCTGTATACCAGGGAGTAAACCTTCTGAGAATAAAAACAGCTGGAAGCTTGTTAAGGTAATTACACAGGGGAAAGGATATGTACTGGGAATTCCTCAGAAGAATCTGATTTGTGGTGAGGGGTGAGAGATAAAAGCTCATTTAGGAACGAGATGAACATGCTGCGTATGTAGCTGTTTATCAGTAAATATCTCCACTGTGATTAAGAAAAGCAGTAGCTTAATAAATTAAGTACTTCTGGTATGGTTACTGTACTAGTAACTCTCCCAAGGAATCTGGATTGTGGTGAGGGACAGAGAAAAAAGCTCATTTAGGACCTCCACTTACGAAGCGGTTAGGCAGCTGTATATCAGGGAGTAAACATTCTGAGAATAAAAACAGCTGGAGCTTGTTAAGGTAATTACACAGGGGAAAAGATGAAATACTGGGAACTCCTCAGAAGAATCTGATTTGTGGTGAGGGGAGAGAGATAAAAGCTCATTAGGAACGACATGAACATGCTGCATACGTAGCTGTTTATCAGTAAATATCTCCACTCAGATTAAGAAAAGCAGTAGCTTAATAAATTAAGTACTTCCTGGTATGGTTACTGTACTGGTAACTCCCCAAAAGCATCTAGATTGTGGTGAGGGAATAGAGAAAAAAGCTCATTTAGGACCTGCTCTTAAGAAGGGGGGTAGGCAGCTGTACATCAGGGAGTAAACCTTCTGAGAATAAAAACAGCTGGAGCTTGTTAAGGTAGTTACACGGGGGAAAGGATAAGTACGGGGAACTCCTCAGAAGAATCTGATTTGTGGTGAGGGGAGAGAGATAAAAGCTCATTTATGAACGACATGAACATGCTGCGTAGGTAGCTGTTTATCAGTAAATATCTCCACTGAGATTAAGAAAAGCAATAGCTTAATAAATTAAGTACTTCCTGGATGGTTACTGTACTGGTAACTCACCCAAAGAATCTGGATTGTGGTGAAGGAACAGAGAAAAAAGCTCATTTAGGACCTGCACTTACGAGGTGCGTAGGCAGCTGTATATCAGGGAGTAAACCTTCTGAGAATAAAAACAGCTGGAGCTTGTTAAGGTAATTACACAGGGGAAAGGATAATGTACTGGGAACTCCTCAGAAGAATCTGATTTGTGGTGAGGGGAGAGAGATAAAAGCTCATTTAGGAACGACATGAACATGCTGCGTAGGGAGCTGTTTATCAGTAAATATCTCCAATGTGATTAAGAAAAGCAGTAGCTTAATAAATTAAGTACTTCCTGGTATGGTTACTGTACTTGGTAACTCTCCAAAGGAATCTGGATGTGGTGAGGGAACAGAGAAAAAAGCTCATTTAGACCTGGACTTACGAAGGGGGTAGGCAGCTGTATATCAGGGAGTAAACCTTCTGAGAATAAAAACAGCTGGAGCTTGTTAAGGTATTTACACAGGGGAAAGGATAATATACTGGGAACTCCTCAGAAGAATCTGATTTGTGGTGAGGGGAGAGAGATAAAAGCTCATTTAGGAACGAAATGAACATGCTGCGTAGATAGCTGTTTATCAGTAAATATCTCCACTGAGATTAAGAAAAGCAGTAGCTTAATAAATTAAATACTTCCCGGTATGGTTTCTGTACTGGTAAACTCCCAAAAGAATCTGGATTGTGGTGAGGGAACAGAGAAAAAAGCTCATTAGGACCTGCACTTACGAAAGGGGATTGGCAGCTGTATATCAGGGAGTAGACCTTCTGAGAATAAAAACAGCTGGAGCTTGTTAAGGTAAGTACACAGGGGATAGGATAATGTACTGGGAAATCCTCAGAGAATCTGATTTGTGGTGAGGGGAGAGAGATAAAAGCTCATATAGGAACGACATGAACATGCTGCGCAGGTAGCTGTTTATCAGTAAATATCTCCACTGAGATTAAGAAAAGCAGTAGCTTAATCAATTAAGTACTTCCTGGTATGGTTACTGTACTGGTAACTCCCCAAAATAATCTGGATTGTGGTGAGGGAACAGAGAAAAAAGCTCATTTAGGACCTGCACTTACGAAGCGGGTAGGCAGCTGTTTATAAGGGAGTAAAACCTTCTGAGAATAAAAACAGCTGGAGGTTGTTAAGGTAATTACACAGGGGAAAGGATAATGTACTGGGAACTCCTCAGAAGAATCTGATTTGTGGTGAGGGGAGAGAGATAAAAGGCTCATTTAGGAACGACATGAACATGCTGCGTAGGAGACTGTTTATCAGTAAATATCTCCAATGTGATTAAGAAAAAGCAGTAGCTTAATAAATTAAGTACTTCCTGGTATGGTTACTGTACTGGTAACTCTCCAAAGGAATCTGGATTGTGGTGAGGGAACAGAGAAAAAGCTCATTTAGGACCTGGACTTACGAAGGGGGTAGGCAGCTGTATATCAGGGAGTAAACCTTCTGAGAATAAAAAACAGCTGGAGCTTGTTAAGGTATTTACACAGGGGAAAGGTTAATATACTGGGAACTCCTCAGAAGAATCTGATTTGTGGTGAGGGGAGAGAGATAAAAGCTCATTTAGGAACGAAATGAACATGCTGCGTAGATAGCTGTTTATCAGTAAATATCTCCACTGAGATTAAGAAAAGCAGTAGCTTATAAATTAAATACTTCCCGGTATGGTTTCTGTACTGGTAACTCCCCAAAAGAATCTGGATTGTGGTGAGGGAACAGAGAAAAAAGCTCATTTTAGGACCTGCACTTACGAAGGGGATTGCAGCTGTATATCAGGGAGTAGACCTTCTGAGAATAAAAACAGCTGGAGCTTGTTAAGGTAAGTACACAGGGGATAGGATAATGTACTGGGAACTCCTCAGAAGAATCTGATTTGTGGTGAGGGAGAGAGATAAAAGCTCATTTAGGAACGACATGAACATGCTGCGCAGGTAGCTGTTTATCAGTAAATATCTCCACTGAGATTAAGAAAAGGAGTAGCTTAATAAATTAAGTACTCCTGGTATGGTTACTGTACTGGTAACTCCCCAAAATAATCTGGATTGTGGTGAGGGAACAGAGAAAAAAAGCTCATTTAGGACCTGCACTACGAAGCGGGTAGGCAGCTGTTTATAAGGGAGTAAACCTTCTGAGAATAAAAACAGCTGGAGGTTGTTAAGGTAATTACACAGGGGAAAGGATAATGTACTGGGAACTCCTCAGAAGAATCTGATTTGTGGTGGAGGGGACAGAGATAAAAGCTCATTTAGTAACGACATGAACATGCTGCGTACGTAGCTGTTTATCAGTAAATATCTCCACTGAGATGAAGAAAAGCAGTAGCTTAATAAATTAAGTACTTCCTGGTATGGTTACTGTACTGGTAACTCCCCAAAAGCATCGGGATTGTGGTGAGGGAACAGAGAAAAAATCTCATTTAGGACCTGCACTTACGAAGGGGGTAGGCAGCTGTATATCAGGGAGTAAACCTTCTTAGAATAAAAACAGCTGGAGCTTGTTAAGGTAATTGCACAGGGGAAAGGATAATGTACTGGGAACTCCTCAGAAGAATCTGATTTGTGGTGAGGGAGAGAGATAAAAGCTCATTTAGGAACGACATGAACATGCTGCGTAGGTAGCTGTTTATCAGTAAATATCTCCACTGAGATTATGAAAAGCAGTAGCTTAATAAATTAAGTACTTCCTGTATGGTTACTGTACTGGTAACTCCCCAAAGAATCTGGATTGTGGTGAGGTAACAGAGAAAAAGCTCATTTAGGACCTGCACTTACGAACGGGGTAGGCAGCTGTATATCAGGGAGTAAACCTTCTGAGAATAAAAACAGCTGGAGATTGTTAAGGTAATTACACAGGGGAAAAGATGAAATACTGGGAACTCCTCAGAAGAATCTGATTTGTGGTGAGGGGAGAGAGATAAAAGCTCATTTAGGAACGACATGAACATGCTGCCTACGTAGCTGTTTATCAGTAAAATATCTCCACTGAGATTAAGAAAAGCAGTAGCTTAATAAATTAAGTACTTCCTGGTATGGTTACTGTACTGGTAACTCCCCAAAAGAATCTGGATTGTGGTGAAGGAACAGAGAAAAAAGCTCATTTAGGACCTGCACTTATGAGGTGGGTAGGCAGCTGGTATATCAGGGAGTAACCTTCTGAGAATAAAAACAGCTGGAACTTGTTAAGGTAATTACACATGGGAAAGGATAATGTACTGGGAACTCCTCAGAAGAATCTGATTTGTGGTGAGGGGTAAGAGATACAAGCTCATTAGGGAACGACATGAACATGCTGCGTAGGTAAGCTGTTTATCAGTAAATATCTCCACTGAGATTAAGAATAGCAGTAGCTTAATAAATTAAGTACTTCCTGGTATGGTTACTGTACTGGTAACTCCCCAAAAGAATCTGGATTGTGGTGAGGGAACAGAGAAAAAAGCTCATTTAGGACCTGCACTTACGAAAGGGGTAGGCAGCAGTATATCAGGGAGTAACCTTCTGAGAATAAAAACAGCTGGAGCTTGTTAAGGTAGTTACACGGGGGAATGGATAATGTACTGGGAACTCCTCAGAAGAATCTGATTTGTGGTGAGGGGAGAGAGATAAAAGCTCATTTAGGAACGACATGAACATGCTGCCTACGTAGCTGTTTATCAGTAAATATCTCCACTGAGATTAAGAAAAGCAGTAGCTTAATAAATTAAGTACTTCCTGGTATGGTTACTGTACTGGTAACTCCCCAAAAGAATCTGGATGTGGTGAAGGAACAGAGAAAAAAAGCTCATTTAGGACCTGCACTTACGAGGTGGGTAGGCAGCTGTATATCAGGGAGTAAACCTTCTGAGAAAAAAAACAGCTGGAACTTGTTAAGGTAATTACACATGGGAAAGGATAATGTACTGGGAACTCCTCAGAAGAATCTGATTTGTGGTGAGGGGTGAGAGATACAAGCTCATTTAGGAACGACATGAACATGCTGCGTAGGTAGCTGTTTATCAGTAAATATCTCCACTGAGATTAAGAATAGCAGTAGCTTAATAAATTAAGTACTTCCTGGTATGGTTACTGTACTGGTAACTCCCCAAAAAGAATCTGGATTGTGGTGAGGGAACAGAGAAAAAAGCTCATTTAGGACCTGCACTTACGAAGGGGGTAGGCAGCTGTATATCAGGGAGTAAAACCTTCTGAGAATAAAAACAGCTGGAGCTTGTTAAGGTAATTACACAGGGAAAGGATAATGTACTGGGAACTCCTCAGAAGAATCTGATATGTGGTAAGGGGAGAGAGTTAAAAGCTCATTTAGGAACGACATGAACATGCTGCGTAGGTAGCTGTTTATCAGTAAATATCTCCACTGAGATTAAGAAAAGCAGTAGCTTAATAAATTAAGTACTTCCTGGTATGGTTACTGTACTGGTACCTCCCAAAATAATCTGGATTTTGGTGAGGGAACAGAGAAAAAGCTAATTTAGGACCTGCACTTACGAAGGGGGAGGCAGCTGTATATCAGGGACTAAACCGTCTGAGAATAAAACAGCTGGAGCTTGTTAAGGTAATTACACAGGGGAAAGGATAATGTACTGGGAACTCCTCAGAAGAATCTGAATTTGTGGTGAGGGGAGAGAGATAAAAGCTCATTTATAAACGACATGAGCATGCTGCGTAGGTAGCTGTTTATCAGTAAATATCTCCACTGAGATTAAGAAAAGCAGTAGCTTAATAAATTAGGTACTTCCTGGTATGGTTACTGTACTGGTAACTCCCCAAAAGAATCTGGATTGTGGTGAAGGAACAGAGAAAAAAGCTCATTTAGGACCTGCAATTACGAAGGGGGGTAGGCAGCTGTATATCAGGGAGTAAACCTTCTGAGAATAAAAACAGCTGGAGCTTGTTAAGGTAATTACACAGGGGAAAGGATAATGTACTGGGAACTCCTCAGAAGAATCTGATTTGTGGTAAGGGGAGAGAGTTAAAAGCTCATTTAGGAACGACATGAACATGCTGCGTAGGTAGCTGTTTATCAGTAAATATCTCCACTGAGATTAAGAAAAGCAGTAGCTTAATAAATTAAGTATTTCCAGGTATGGTTACTGTACTGGTAACTCCCCAAAAGAATCTGGATTTTGGTGAGGGAACAGAGAAAAAAGCTCATTTAGGACCTGCACATACGAAGGGGGTAGGCAGCTGTATATGAGGGAGTAAACCTTCTGAGAATAAAAACAGCTGGAGTTGTTAAGGTAATTACACAGGGGAAAGGATAATGTACTGGGAACTCCTCAGAAGAATCTGATTTGTGGTGAGGGGAGAGAGATAAAAGCTCATTTAGGAACGTCATGAACATGCTGCTTACGTAGCTGTTTATCAGTAAATATCTCCACTGGGATGAAGAAAAGCAGTAGCTTAATAAATTAAGTAATTCCTGGTATGGTTACTGTACTGGTAACTCCCCAAAAGAATCTGGATTGTGGTGAGGGAACAGAGAAAAAAGCTCATTTATGACCTGCACTTACGAAGGGGGTAGGCAGCTGTATATCAGGGAGTAAACGTTCTGAGAATAAAAAACAGCTGGAGCTTGTTAAGGTATTGCACAGGGGAAAGGATAATGTATTGGGAACTCCTCAGAAGAATCTGATTTGTGGTGAGGGGAGAGAGATAAAAGCTCATTTAGGAACGACATGAACATGCTGCGTAGGTAGCTGTTTTATCAGTAAAATATCTCCACTGAGATTAAGAAAAGCAGTAGCTTAATAAATTAAGTATTTCCTGGTATGGTTACTGTACTGGTAACTCCCCAAAA
The DNA here is from genome assembly GCF_023159225.1 of Perognathus longimembris pacificus. Classification (NCBI taxonomy): domain Eukaryota; kingdom Metazoa; phylum Chordata; class Mammalia; order Rodentia; family Heteromyidae; genus Perognathus; species Perognathus longimembris. Next base: position 94 of record NW_025961918.1, on the reverse strand, counting down.
GAATCTGGATTGTGGTGAGGGAACAGAGAAAAAAGCTCATTTAGGACCTGCACATACGAAGGGGGTAGGCAGCTGTATATGAGGGAGTAAACCT